>NW_008671326.1:24823-51273 GCF_000695815.1 Acanthisitta chloris
GGGTACAAAAAAATGTATATGGGCTTGCAGAAGACTATTAGGCAAGTATGTGACTGATGAACTTGTCAGTTTAATTCTGTAATAATAAATTCTATTTAGTATGATACTGCTATGTTATGTCTATTTCCAGAGAGAACATACAACTTGTGTTAAGTGTGCCCTCCTTAAAACATGGGCAAAGAGTTTTCAATATTCATACCATGGACTCTGTAAAGCTACCTATTAGTGTAGTTGATCTGTTCTTTTTAAATCATAATTAGGGCATCGTGGTCTGTGGTAAATGGATTTACAGGAAGTTAGAACTTGTCTAACATTACATGTTTCTGGTCTATGACTAGTTGTTGCCAGCACAGTAGATGGAGAAAATGTTCTGAAGAGGATTTGATCAGCCATCACACTGACTCAAATGCGTGATTTTTAGAAACAATAATTCTGAAGTCTTTTCAGGGTGTCATTGTTTTAAGGATACTATTTTGTAAAGTCTCACTTAGCTAAAAATAGTATAGATGGCTACCAGTATTGTGTGTCGCTTGAATTTTTGTTAGGCATTTAGAATTGGTTTAACTCCACTCTTCCAAATCCTCTGAATGGAAGAAGTTGTAATAGAAACTTCTGCTCATTCGTTTAGCATATTTTTGATGAGTGTTTGGGTATTAATTTCAGCATGCTAGGTGTTTAGTAAATATGCTTGTATGGATTCTCATCTCTGGCAATGAAGTTTTCAAAGTACTTTCTTGACAAGTTTTCTTCTTTAAATGTGCGGGTTTTTTATGTTTTCAGTTTACATATGTAAGTGAGCAAACATTTAGGTTTAGGAATAATTTGTATGTTAAGATCATAGAGTGGCTGAATTTTTTCCCCCTTATCTCTTAGAACCTGTACATTATAGACCCCAACTTGAAATCAAGTATTGTAACTGGGTTTGGTTTCTTTCTTTTTCTACTCACAGGCATTTCTGTTGCCGATATGTGAAGCAGCTGCCATGAGGAAAGTAGTGAAGGTGTATCAGGAATGGATTCAGCAAGAAGATAAACCTTTATTTATGAAAGAACCTGAGGAAATAATGCAGTGCACAACTGTAGATTGTGATGAAAACGTTGACCATAATTCATCAGAGAAAGGAAAAGAAAGAGAAGAGGTAAAATATTGTTGGTTAATATTTGGGCATCTTTTTAATATGCTAATACAGAGCAGTGGCATCCTTGACAGTTTATATGTGGTTTACTTTGGTGTCAGAGCATGTATTGAGGAAAATAAGTGGTAAAACAGTGCATGAATGAGCTACCAATTTTATCCATTATCTGTAGATTTTTAATGTGGTCAGTTCAACTTAAAATTTCATGTCATTTTATGAACTGTTCTCAAGGTATGGATTATGCAGTGTGCCAACATTCAGCTGTGTCAAAATTATATACAAGTAAAAAGGTGAGGAAAATAGTAGTTGTTTCATTCAGATAGTTTAAAATAATTGCTACAAGCTTCATGACATACTGTTGTGTCTCTAAGGTGCATTTGTCTGCCATTGTTTATTATTTAATATCTATTATATCCTTTTTCCTTTAATATAAAGGCAAAATACCTGTCTATAAATCCATAGCATTCTAAGAAAAATATTTTTCAGGAAAAAGGTATGAACTCCAGTCATATTAGAAATTCAAACTGGACAAGAAATGGCTGTTATGAAGACACTTTGCATAAAGCGTCTGAAATTGATACTGAAGAGCAAAATGTACGAGCTGGGGTGCAGTCAGTATTGCAGGTATGAACTGGATTTGCTATCTCATTTTATCTAAATTATCTGTCTAAAATTATCTAAAGCTCTTCTTATCAGCACATGAAGAGGGGAATGCAATGCAATACTTCTGCCAGGGAATCCCATGCATCTCTAAATCATCTCTGAATTTTTAGAATTATTTTATGCATAACAAATATGATCATCAAATGTTAGAATAATGTTAGTGGTTCACTATATGCTTATTGACCTTAAGTAGGACAACATTTAGACCAGTGTTGGGTAACACAGTAAAAATAAATCTTTTAATTTTGGCTCACAACATGCATTCTGCTCTGCATTTTATCACAGAAAAAATAATCCTCATTTTAGTGCAACATCTTCAAATGTTTGTAATTGTTTTGTGAGATTCTTTAGTGGCTTTTTTCTTATACACTATTAGTTGCCACAAAACATCCAATCCTGTGTTTTTATAATCTGGATAATAAGACATATAGGTATATTTTCTCATATTTTTATGAATTACAGCATAAGTGTTTGAAAAATTTGATCAGACATCACGACTCTGCAGTGATATCCTTAAGGAATGGGAGGAGTTGCAGAAGTTGCCTAACAAAATTTTTTAACTGCTTCTAGGAAATTTGGCAGGGTAGAAATTGTGTTAATTTCCAATGTTCAGCAAAAAAGCTTCACTGAAATTGAGGCTATAGAAAATCAAGAGTGTATAATTTGAGGGTCTTTGAAACGCTCTTAATGTCATATATAGTGTGTGCATTTTATGTATAATATGTGTCTATATAGGTGGGGATAATACTCTTTTATCCAGCAGAAAATGGATTCTGGACTGAATAAAATGGATATGTGCATTTGCCATTTTACTGTCTGCTCTTTTACTGTGGGTGACTATGCTGATTAAAACTCATTGTTTTTACCACAGCTTGAATGATTTTCTGAGTAGGGTTTTCTTTTGTGCTGTACACTGTATATAACACAGATAAGCGTTGTGACTGAAATAACTTTTAAATTCATATGTTACAATAATTTAAGCTTCATGATCTTAGTTTACAATGACTCTTTAGAATATGAAGTGTTTCTGAGAAAAGAAATAGTGAATTATCTGTATCTGTTTCCAATAGATTACTAAGGTTTCCACATCTGAGAATGTCTCAAAGATTCTTCATGTTGAAGTTTTTTAGACAAAGGTTCATTTGACCACCTAATATCTTTCTTTTTGCCTGAAACAGTCAGGGCATCATTCTAACCTAGTACCATATCTCAGTTTGAGAGATTTCCTGCCTGGGAACCACATTTGAGTTTCTCTTTGAAGCAATAATCCAAGACTCCTGTCTTGACTTTTCTTCCCATTTAATGCTTGCATAGACTTATTTCAAGGCACTTAGAGTAGGTTAGGTTCATTAGTTGAGGCTGCATACTAATAGTTTTAATTATTAAAAATCCAAAGTTCTCAGTAGAAGGAAGTTATGACTGTAGGACCAATGATTTCCTGTACATGTACGTAAAAAACAATTTAAAATCTAGGCCTGTGATTCAAGTGCTTCCTAAACTTGCATAAAAATATAATAACACTTCAGTAGTAGCTCCTGTAACTTCTGCAGTGTCCTTGCCTATGGGTTTTTTTGCAATTTTTGGTCTGAAAGCCCTAATTCACTGGCCACTGAAGTCAGCCACTTTGGAGAAAGTATCCCTTTTCCTACTTTTGGTAAGCCTTACTGATCCCAGTGTAATGAATGCTTTAGTTTCCCAGAACATAATACAGGCAGTGTCATAGTGAAGCACACACCGCATGCCAGGACTATTTCAAGTCGTTCAGCGTATATTGTACTAGTCAGTTGCTGACTCACAGGTGGGACTTCTGTGCAGTTGACTTCTTTACTGGGACATTTTTGTCCATCGTACTAAAATAATCCTATTGAGTATCTTGTTGTACCATCTGTCTGTGAGAGCAAAAATAGACAAATATGGTTTTTGGAAAAAATGGGGAAAAGATCAGTCTATTGTTACTTAATCATTATTTTAGACTAGCATATTTGAACATATACTCCTGTGTGCATATGCAGTCTTTTCTGATAGCTATTTTCTGTTATAGATATTTTTCCTGGTTCTGTCAGCTGAATTGCTGAAGACATGAAAGTGCTTCAGGCTCATAACACTGGCTCTTTTCTACTTACAGGTTTTTATAATCAATTCTTCAAATATATTCTTTCTTGAACCTGCAAATGAAATTAAAGCTCTGCTGGACGAACATACTGATATGTGCAAACGCATTCTTAATATCTACCGCCACATGGTAGTCCAAGTGACCATGGACAAGAAGACATGGTAAAATGCTAATGCTCTTATCTCAGATTATTAGTTCACAAGATAAATGTGAAAATTTACTTGGTAGTAAGCGCAGAAGAATACTGTATGAACCAGTTTCTCTAAAACAGTAAATACATGAACTTGAACATCACAGGAAAGTTAATCTCCATCTCCTCTGTGCTATCTGTTCTGTTAAAGCCTGCAGTAAGCTCCTAGTTAATTTGGGGCAATTCAGGCCTCAGTGAAAAAAGAAGTAAGCTGGGATATACAGACTACTATTAAGGAGCTACGTATGATTGTTTCCAGGGCATTTTGGTCATGTATCGAAGTGTTAAAATATGAAAACATATATGAAGCTTCACAGCCTTATTTAAAAATAAACGAAAAATCCTTAGATAAGCATGAGTACCTATTATAATCATGTGTTGCTCTTGACCTGTAATTGTGGACAGGAATCTGTGTACTGTGTAACTGTATTGTTCCTTTTCAGTGCTTAAGGTGCCTAGCAGGTACAAAGGGCCTCACTCTCAAACGAATTTCTGTTATTTCCCACTCCTTTGAATAGCTGTCCATGCTGAGGTAGTGTATTGCCACCATTCTCCATTGCGAGGAAGCAGTAGCAAGGGGATTTCAAATGTGTGATTTGCTCCATTTTAACTTAACTTGCACACAGTCTGTCACTAGTGTTTCCTGTCATGTGAAGCTTGTCTCTTCTTCTGAGGAAATAAGGACTCAGTTCAGGGCTAGCCACTGGGAAATTTGGGATTGATAGCAGAAAACAGATTCTACTAGATCGGTATTTTCTTTCCCAGTTTCACATCAATGTAAAGAGGTGACTCTAGACTGTGACGGCAAAGATTGTACCACACAAAATAATTAATCAAGTATGTTAATGATAATGTAACATTGCCAAAACCTGTAATTCATAGGGAAAAAAAAAAAAGAAAGAAAAAGAAAAGCTCAGATTAAAACTTCACCTGTAATTTCAAGCCATTGAAGGAGATAGCAATTGAATGACTTGGCAGATGTTAGAGGGCAACAGGGACTTGTCACTCTCAAGTGTGAAGAGTAATTTCTTTTGCAAGAACCTAGTTAGGCTGTTTGTAATCATTATGTCCTGTTTGGAATGTGTTTGAGCAAATCAAGCTCAAGGTTATTATCTTAAAAAATGTCCTGGTGTATACAGAATTATAACAAAATGGTAACTCTAAGTTTAATACTGTTTTGCAGGGAACAGATGCTACTTGTGCTGCTCAGGGTTACTGAATCTGTGCTGAAAATACCACCCCAAACTTTCTTGCAGTATCAAGGAAGAAAAAACTCCACTTTAGCTGGAAGACTTGCAGGACCTCTTTTCCAGGCAATTACACATAAATTCACTTGAATTCAGCTTGATTTTGACAAAGAGATTAGATACAATAACCACTGTTTGCTAGTTTATCATCTTAAAGCATTGATACGTTACCCAGATAATGTGAATGGTGTGGATAAAAGAGCTGCCTATGTTTATTACTTTCTGCCCTTTACTTAATGACACTGTGACAAAACATTTTTAAGGTACTGTGAAATTAAAAAATTGCTGTCGTTTAGTTGAGTTGGAATAATTGGCAAAGATAACTGACAATGTGTGCAGTTTTAGTCTTCTTTCATTGCAAAATTAGCCAAAGTCAGCATGAAATCTTCTCTACTATCCATGCCTAACCAATTTTTTTATTCCTTACAGAAAGCTGTAGCAGATCCTTTCAAAGTTTAGAGCTGCAGAGTGCTGTTGTGGTGGGTTCTCTGTAAACAGGATCTGTAGACACTCGGATTCTTTAGTAGGAAAAAAAGAACACACAAGATAAGAATGCGCTGAGAACTAATTGAGAGCAGTATCACAAAACTCTTTGGCAAAACTTGTAAGATACTGAGAGATCTTTCATTAGTCGAACCAGTTGTTCCTGTATCTAAGCCAGAAACCTGTGTTAACATAACACTTCATGATTCACTGAAAGTGTGTGTACTGGTGAGGAAAAGAATCTCAGGACTGCACAGAAATTTGAGTGGTAGTTAGAAGTTTCCTTTTAAGTAGTAACATTTGAATGTTGTCAACTTAATGTTCACAACCCAACTTTTCTCTGTTCTTTTAGACTCTTATAGTAGCTTGGATCAAAGCAAACCTAAATGTGTACATTTCTCGAGAACTTTGGGATGACTTGCTGTCTGTAATGTCGTCACTGACGTACTGGGAAGAGCTGGCCACCGAGTGGTCACTGACGATGGAGACTCTAACTAAAGTATTAGCTAGAAACTTATATAGCCTGGACCTCAGTGACCTGCCGTTGGATAAATTAAGTGAGCAGAAGCAGAAAAAGCACAAAGGCAAAGGTAAGACAATACTGTATAGACATCATTGAATTTGAGCTGGGGTGATGAGATGTTGGACACAGGATAGTTTTGGTCTTGCCTTTTTTTGTATACCTAATTAGGCATCTTCATCACCTGAAATAACCCTGTTTGTTTAAGGTAAAGCTGCTTTTTAGAACTGCCATAAAACCCTTTTGTTAAGGTTCATTTCTGCAAATAGGCACATATGGAATGTAGTCCTTAAAGGTGTATTGAATTTAACATAAAATGTTACATTTTAGTGGATTATGCCTTGCTCCTTTTATCAAATCAGTTAGATAGTTGAGTAATAAAGATGGAAAAATGTGTAATTTTTAGTCTATTTTTTTTTCTCTCTCTATTGTAATTGATGTGGCTCTCCAGTCAAACCTGAGGGAAGGTACTTCCTAGTAATATCTTAGGGTTTGTTAGTGAGAAGTTATCTATGTGGATTCTCCCTCTTAAAGAGGATGTTCCTGTTGTAGGCCATTTTTGCTGAAGGCATACCACAAGCCTCTGTGCTTCTTATCTTGGGCAAAGGCATTATACACAGTATTGTTTTGTTCTTCTGGTGTGTGACAGTTGGACAAAAATACATTTCTCTGTAGTTGACCTTCAAAGGTTGTTCCAGACCATGCATTTTTGTTGTCCTGTACTGTACAGCTTTCTTCTTTTTCTCCCTAAAGACACAGTTAAAAAAAAAAAGAAGTCTGGTGTGGCATAAGAATGTGTAGAGTTATTTGAATATATGCTTAAAAAAATTTTACATTATCTGTATCACCCATACAGAGCCACATGAGAAAAGCTTATGTTAGTTTTTGGTAACAGAGTTCTAGAGAAAGCATCCATTGTTAAATGTGAGTTGCAGAGCTAAGTGCAGCTTTGGGATTATTAGATATCACACCATGCCAAGTTTCTTTGGCCCTGTTTGTTCACTAATAATAATGAACACGTTGGACTAGGTTTCACTTTCCAAGATGCCCTTTTAATGATTGTAATACAAGTTCAGTGTGGATGAGGAAATACATTGCAAATAGTCTTTACAACACTTTTTTTTTTACACATGTAATTTTTTGATAGATCCTCATACGAACTTTTATTTGCTTCAATATAAATGTCAAATCTGAATTTATTCCATCTTAACCTTACTATAGTATTTTTTATCAATTTCCAAAGGACCTTGTTCTCTGAGCCCATCATCATCCCACCTTTGTGCTTTTACATTTTGTGTAAAAATATTTTATTATCTTTATTTTATGTTCCTCAATGTCACAAAATTATTTGGAAAAAGCCGCACTATATTAATGTTACATAATGTATGATTTTGTGTGTCTTGTCTAGTAGGAACAGCAAAGGAAAAGGTAGATATTTTATCAGACTACAATCTTCAGAAACCCATTGTTTTCAGAAAAGAAAATTATGGTAGTTTAGTAGCTGCACCAACACTTCCGAAAAAGCATGAATATCTCCTAGTGTTAAGGCTGGCCAGGCTTTTGAAATCATTCTTGCATTGGTAACTTAATTTATACCATCCAGCTTTAAAACTCTTTGAAAGAACACAGCTGCAATTATCTGGTGATATCCGAATAGAAGTGAAAAGATTTGCAATTCTATTTTTGCAGGAGTTGGGCATGAATTCCCAAAGTCTTCAGTTGATAAGTCCTTTTCTAGAGGCTGGAGCCGTGATCAGCCTGGACAAGCACCAATGAGACAACGCAGTGCTACAACCACTGGCTCTCCAGGGACAGAAAAGGCAAGAAGCATAGTACGGCAGAAAACAGTTGGTAAGTAGCTGTAAAAGCTGATAGAAGTGACCTTTGAGAAAGCGTAAGGAATTAGTAACTGAGTTCTGTAGCAACACAGATAACTTTTTTCCACAGAAGTACACTCTCTATAATAATTTGCACATTAGTTCAGTGTGTAAGTTGTGCAGCCTTACGTGCATGGAGGGTAGCTGAATAGCTTGTGGTTACTGGAATTACAGTTACTGCAAATGAAAGTAATGCAGGTGATGTATTAATTCTTAATGAGGTTGATCACGTGTTTAAGCTGGATTGGAAAATAATACTGTTGTGTGTATATGAAGGAGCAAAAAGCTGGAATGGTTTGAGCAATGGTGCAGATAGGTGGGTAACAGAAGGTTTCTTAAATGTGTATTTTCATAAACTGCGGAAGACAGGTTGAGTGGTTTCTAGTTGTGCAAAGGGAAGTGTGAAAAGTAAGTGAACGGCTGCACAGTTTACAAAATGTGCTGTCTTTTGCTATACCCTGCATATTGCAGTAATGAAAGATTGACACAGATGTGTACACTTCTCCATTCCTGAAGTCATCTACTCAATTCTATTACTTGCAGATACTCTTTAGTGTGTTAGAAATGAGTGATGCTGAGCAGTGCCTTAGGTGAACTCCTCAAAAGAAGACTCATTTACATTCACATGATTTGCTTAGACTATGTTCACATGAACTAGGCTACAAATTTCTTTGTTGTCTCAGCTTGATGATCTCAGTGCTTTTCCTTATGTGAAGGAAAATTAAGCTGATTTTAATATTTTGTTTAAAAGAAGAACCTTTTAAGGAATTTCTCTTTTTCGCTATCTCTGTAGTAGTAGTAGCTTCAGTCATTGTGTGTTGTTGCTTCACTGATAGTTCCTGGAAGTAGGTACATTCTGACAGTTTTATAAATTGGGGACGCATATTGGCAGTTGAATATATAATTGTGCTAGCTCTGCAGAAATGAACATTTTCTTTCTTTTTCAAAAAATATTGGCAATGAACTTTTCAAGTCACAGAGATTATTTAGAGGAAGTTTTTATTTGAATATTTTTCAATATTCTCCAATTAAAAAATTTGTTCTCTCCTAAGGGTCTTGTATGGTAGAATTAATTGTCCTGTAAGCTGTACAGAAATGTGAGAAAATGAAGTCACTACACCAAAGTTTTCTCTGTTTTTTGCATATTTGAATGCTACACAGCTTTTCCTGTATCTCATGCTGACAGCATCTAGTTTTCATCATGGATCACAGATATTTTAAATGTAATTTCCGCTTGTCTGTAGGTAGTCTGTGATTAGTGCTTGAGGTGGATTTAAATCTTAATTGTCTTAACAAGGTAAAGCTCATATTAAAATTTCTCCTTCCCAAATTGTTAATATTTCAGATATTCCGTCAGAAGGTTATGTTGTTAGGTAGATTTATTAACGATTTTGCTTTGCTGCTATTTGAAAGATGGCTGTTTCTACGATATTAGCCTTAAAATGACTGGAATTTATCCTAATCAAGCTATATTTTGACCTGGTTAGCAGCAAACTAATCTGATTTTTGTTTCACTGTACTTCAGCTTCCATTGTTTTGTTCCTTTCCTCCAATTATCTTACATATTTGATATTAATAAGCCAAGTTTGTATTGTATTGTAACCAGTTAAATTTTCAGCTCTATTAATGCTGTAGGACAGCATCTATGGACAAGCATCCCAGCTAGGAGGATAGTAAGCAATGAAAAGCCCAAAAAGAGTTGCCAGCACCAAAATCCCAAACTATTCAGTTTTTTAAATGTTAATGAGGCAAACCTTACAAACCCTTACGTATGTCTTAACTGCCTGCAAACAGTTGCTTGTTATTGTCTCGCAGGTCTGCAAAGAGAGGTCTTCAGATGCTTCTTAATCTGTGCCAGTTAACACAGGGTCACATAACAAAAAATAGTCACAATAAGTAAAATCTTCTGTAGAACATTTTGCTGGTCAGATCTCCTTCAGTTTAACATTAGCTCCACAAGCTAAGTCTGGAATTGAGTCAGACCTTAAATATGTTGCATGATATCTGATATGTATTACATTCCCTTTGATCGTGAGTAATATATACTCTTTATATCTGAGTAGGGTGGGATGTGCATGTTGAATATTTTATGGTAAGAAAAAGCTGGGGTTTCTTTTTCATCTGTTTTATGTTGTACACAGTTTTGTGTACATCTGTGCACCTCTATTTTTTGAGCCATTGTCATGCCAGCACACATTTATTGCTGCACCTATGTGTGTGTGTGCGTGTTACTCAGATAAAAATCACAGCTTTTCTGATACGCAGTGTGTACATTTTAGCCTGAACTTATGTAAAGTAATTTTTGGAAAAGGGCCTTTAAACGTAGTATGCATATGGGTTGAAAAATCTTCTGTAAGGCTAGATACAGGCAGCAGGCTCTAGCAGTATAAAAATATTGTGTCAGAAAGAATGTATTAACCTTTTGTTCTGCTTTTGTGTATAGACAACAGTGGAAGGTTATAAACTGTCAAATACCTAGATCACATTCTGATGTTAAGTCTGCCTCTACTTAACTACTAAATGGAATGTAATATGGTGGAAAAGATCCAGTCAAATTCAGAGGAACTCTATATGTTCAAATTCGTAATCAACACAGTATCCAATCCCAAAAGCTTGATTTATTTAGAATCATTTAGGCTGGAAAAGACCCCTAAGATTTACTATGTAGCTTGTTATTTTTATTCTTGCCTACATTCATTTCAGATTCACAGTGATGAATGAAATGCATCTATCACTGTGTCCTGGATTTTATTATTGTATCTCTTAAACAAAGAGATACTAACGCCTTGCACGTAATTGCTTTTCTTTAAAAAAAAGTGGTTTCTGTCTTACAAACTAAATTTAATAGAGTATGGCTTCAGTCTTAAAAGGTCTATCTTTCTGAATTGTTTTTTTAAACTGATATTAAGACTCCACTTAAGTTGTGCTGCATTTGTCAAATATATTTTCTGCTCTTTGTGACCTACCCAGGTTATCTGCATGTTGCTCTGAGCGACAATTCTTTATCCTGGCTTAGAAGTATGATGTGCTCAACTTTCACTGCACTCCATTTATATACTGATTCCCATACAGGTCAGGAGCACTAAGATTCGAGGTCTATATTCCATGTTATTTTGAAAATACGTATATTTAGAAAAGTTCAAAAGCTGATTAAATATTGCAAAGATAACATTTATGTAAGACACACTGAAGTTCCCTCGAAGAAGTTTACTAGCAACAATTTTAAAACCAGTTAGCAAACTTGCAACACTTTGCAAAGGAAGCTGCTTGAAACAGCTTCCAGTGTACTTTGAGGTGGGATGCAGTATCAGTTCTTGCTGTGTCTCACTCTGACAAAAGAAAACAAACACCATGAAGATTCATTTTAAATGTATTGGAAAAGCTGCAGGTAGAACCTTGATTGTGATACCACAGTTCTGATGTAAGGGTTCCATTCTGTAGGACTGTTGGTAGGATGTGAGATGTGGAAAGGTGAATTAATATCAGGTTAGCAAGATTTATCCTGTATCAATTGAAATCCAGACCCTCTAGATAAGGAACAATTGAATGCTTTTTGTTGTCGAACCATTTCACTTCAGTTATTTTATTTCTAATGTGGAACTATAACAAGTTTTATTGCAAATTTCTCCACACAGAACTGATCATTTTATCCTTATGCTTTTGAATCTCTTTTGGAGAACATGAATTCAAGAGTATGGGTGTGTGTAAAATACAGAGATGCATTTTCAGGAGAAAATCAAAGGAAACTAGAAAAATGCAAATGTAGTGTAAGTTGCTTTTTCTGTTAAAAAAAATTTCAAGTTTCAGGGCTTGAGGAGCAACTTTAACTTTGATTTTTCAACCCCTGATGCAGTGGGAAAAAGTGTTAATTAGTTTCTTGATTTCAAATGCAAAATCTTTGTAATTGTCATAATAAAGGCATTGTTGCTGCTTTACATAAAAGTTGAAAACTCAGAATGTCCTATGTGTCCACTGATTTTTTTCTTTCTTACAGCTCTGCCAATATCTGCCGTGCTGAAATGTTTTAATTTTTGAATTTTCTTCCTTTTTATCTTTGTTTTCTCTGTTGCTGCTTTTTCTGTGACACAAGCCTTTCATTATAGTCACTCTTCTTTTTTCCTTCCCCACTTCTTTCTTTTCCTTTTTAAAGCCATGAGAAGCCGATCCATTGGTGAATGTGCTCTGCCATCGGCCTATATACGCAGTGCTAAAAGTGCTCCTGTTCTGATCCATACTTCCAAACCCTTCTTGCCTGATATTGTTCTCACTCCCCTTTCTGATGAGCTTTCAGGTAGTGCCACCTCTGCTAATTTCTGCACCCCCTTTATCACTTTTTAAACCTTCTGCTTTCAAATTCTGCTAAATCATTAAATTTTTCAAAGTAAAAATACTTTGGGGATGGTGGGAGAGGGGAAGAGATTAAGAATGAATATTTTGAGTTGTGTAAGATACCATGCTATTTTACAATTCATTCTGGAACTGTTAGAAGTTAGTGCTGTGCCAATGTTTGCTATTATGAAAGTGAAATTGAGAGAAATCTCTTCACTTTTCCAATTTATTGGTAAGGAGTAATAGAGCATCTGTCTACTAGAGGGTACAACTACTATAATTTTTTTTATTTCTGATGAGTGAGGGAGGGAAAGGAAGAGCTTAATTTTACTTTGTTTTCCCATTGCATCTTTCTATGTAAATTTTTGAATTCAGTGTCATAGATGTTGTGTGAACAACCATGATGATACACTTCAGATCCCATGAAAAAAGAATGAAGTATATGGTAGCATATAATACACTTCAGAATATGCCTGGTTTTCATTAATATATAAAAGCATTTTAAAAGTCTGTAGTTTGGAATTCACAAGTGCTGTGTTTTGGTTTTATTTTCAAAATGATCCATTTTTTAAGAATTGTGGTTTTCCTCAACATTCTGTTTGGTCCAGCAGGGTGGTTGGCTACAAGTTTGACAGTAGCTTACTTTAGATAATTTTCTCTGAACAAATAGGTTCAACAATTAGAATTATCACAGATTTGAAAAATGCATGTTTACAAATTATGTTATTTTTCCTGCTATTACATAGGTATAGATTAGTGTTGTGTTCAGGCTGACAATCATGCTATGCCCCTGTCTCAATGAGTGAAAAAAACCCAAAAGCACAGTGGGAGGACTATATATATTTATAGTCAAACTGTGTACAAATTTATGGAGTTAATGACAGTAATGTTTTTATGCAAGACATTTTTTTTCTTTTCTGTCTCTCCTGTCTGCCTTTGTTACCAAGAAGTACCAAGAACTGTATCTTCATAACTGTATTTTGTCATGTGTCACATGTCACAAAATTCTTGTTGTGGAACAGAAACTTGGTGACATAGTATTCAGTCTAAGAACATAAATGAAGAATCAAGGAAGTTCAAGGTACCCATTCCAGAGAGTCCAGACTTTAACAACGAACAATTATAAAGTATTTGAATGCAATTCTTGACACCGCAAACAAAGTTTGATAAAATACAAATTTTTCTATGTAATAAATTATAAACGTATGAGTGCAAAGGGTTATGTCTTCCGAGATATAAATTATTACAACTTAGAAGATAGGGATTTTTATAGGCATGATACCTGAACAGCCTATTAGGAGATAGATCTTACCTGGCCATAGCATTGTTGGAATTGGTCAATTCTTAATGAAGATCTTAAGAGCACCTGCAGCAGGGAAGGAGCTTTCACAATGAACTCTTCTTTTGTCCCATAATCACTGTTAGATAACTATCCTGTCTTAAAGAGGGCAAAAGTGCTTTTGTAGTAGTTTTATCATCCATGTTTCTGAAAAGTTCTGGCTTGCTTCTAATGCATGCCAAACTTGATGTCTCCCTTGCTATTATCCTTTTTGTTAATACTTGTCCAATACAAAAACCGCATGACCAATGTAGTCCTTAAAAATAAAGTAATGTTACAGACCTTCTAACATAGAAAAAGTCCTAGGCCCTTCCTGGTTTTGGTGTCTTCACAAACAGATGGGTGCTGCAGCTGCTTCATGATGTGCCCAAGAATCTTGACCATTGCCAGAAAATTGAAAAAGTCTAGTGAAGGAAAGCAAACCATTGGAGTGTTGATGGGGAAGTAGCAGAGTAAGGGAAACACTGTCCACTGGATCAGAGTGCATTTTGCTCTTTTAATTTTCTGCCTTTTAATTGCGCTCTTTCCTTTTTTTTAAAAACATGAAGCTTTATCATTTCCTTGCCTTTTCTTCTTACAGTAAATATATTCTTTTCTGAAACCTTCTGTTTCCAGATGTGCAGCATGTAATTTGGGAAGTAATCAAATTGTTTCAATCTAAAGTGTATTCTAAGTAATTAATGACGTTTAGCTAGCTGTGACAGCCCTTCTTCTTACTTCATGGTTATATGGATATCCCTGTTAACCAAAATGACTTTATGAGCCAACACAACTCGAAGGAGGGGACATTTCAAATGATTCCAAAATAATAGGATGCCTAATACTAAGTTTTCATAAGTAGTGTGCAGGTCTTTTAGTGTGAAACTCCTCGTTGAAAGATGGACTCACTGCACACTGGTGAATCTTGACAGGGAGTCCAACAGAAAATATTTGTGCCCAAACCTTTACCTTATGTACAGTATATTCATTTTCAAGAGTTAGGCAGAACATCTGTCTGTAATTTGTTATTTATTGAGATACAATGTTTCTGCCTGAAGGTCAGTCAGTAAGTTAACAAAATATTTTGCAAAAACTCAGTGTCATCTAGCATCATAGAGTATGCTTTTCCTAAGATTGTAATTCCTTCATGTGTTTCTAAGTTATAATATATATTCATGTCCATAATATTTGCAACTTTCAAGTAGAACCCAAAAAGGGGAAGTGGAGATTTATGCTTCGAGGTGTTTAGTTAGTAAAGTGATTTGGTATGGTATATGTGTTGCAAATCTGCAATATTTCTAAAGAACTTGTTCTTTAGCCTGTTTGATTCATAGAAAATTCAGTGTGACATGTTTAATCCCAGAAACTCACAGAATGTGTTCTTATGACAAAAAAAAAAAGAAAGCTGAAAAGCAAAACATGTTTTTTCTCCATTTCCTGAACTAACTTTCCATGATGAACTACAAACCTGCCCCAATGTTATATGGGGATTTTCTATTAGCAGTCATGCTGTCTTGTCAGAATGTGTCTATCCATGAGTTTGCATTTTAGCATATCTGTCTGCCACTTGATGCTGAAAAGCTACCTTCTCTTTCTGCCTTCTAGCAGAAAAAGGAGGGGTAAGGTTGATTTAAGTTGTGATTGGCTAGATCTACCAATTTCTGTCTCTTAGTCACTGTAACATATAAGGAACCAGGGCAGCATTTCTCCTAAGTAAATGCACTGTGTCAGGTACACAGTCTTCTTGGTGCACAGTTGCAATGTGCAAACTGCTTGGGAGTTGATGGGGTCCCAGTTTGGCTGTGTGCAAGGGTGAGCCCTGGTTGTGAAGGAGCTGTTCATTTGGGGTTTTGGATATTGTCTGTGTTTTCAGTGTCAATATTGCAATAACAGCACATTTTTCATTTCCTCTGTTTCTTCCTCTGTTCTACAAAAAAGAAATCTCTATTGGCATAAGCACATGTTTGAAAATGTTTGTGTACTTGTATGTGCTAGCCATGCATATGTGAGCACCTAAACTGAATACTGGATCAACACTGAAATAAATCTAGCTGAATTTATTTCAATGTGTGGAGCTACTTGGTGTGCATCAGGAGTTCTCTATCCAGTTATTTCTGACATCCTAGAAAGTCATGATCACTGCATGCATGCACAGCATGCAACTCCTAGGCTGCTGCTTTAGATCAGGTTGAGTTTAGAATAGGTATGAAAGATGCATACTGAGGGCACAAGATGAAATCGATATATCGTAGTTGCATACATTAATCTTATAGATAACATTATACGTATTTTTGACTGAATCCTGTGGTCCTTTCTTTGCAGCTGTAAGAAATAGCCTGAGACAATGTAAGCAAAACCTGTGTTGATTTCTGCCTAAGTCAGGAGAGAGTTTGAAATATCAGTTCCAACAAGAGAGGGACACCATTCACTTCAGAGCGTGTTAATTCATGTAGTTCGTAGTAAGTTGAACGGTGAGAAATTAGTTGCTTATCAAAGCTAAAGAGAAAAGGGATAATAGATGATTTTTCAGTTCATGTTTATTTTCTGAGATAGATCGGATGCCTATTCCCTTTTTCCAATACAGATCTCTCAATTCCCTGCCATAATCATAGAATCATAGAATTTAAGGGTTGGAATAGACCTTACAGATCATCTAGTCCCAACCCCCCCTGCCATGGGCAGGGACACGATCAGGTTGCTCAAGGCCTCATCCAACCTGGTCTTGAGCACTGCCAGGGTCGGGGCAGCCACCACATCCCTGAGCAACCTGTGCCAATGTCTCACCACCCTTGTAGTAAAACACTTTTTTCTAATATCTAACCTAAACTTCCCCTCCTTCAGTTTGAAACCATTACTCCTTGTCCTGTCATTGCAGTTCCTAACAAATAGTCCCTCTACAGTTCTATAGTAGCCTACAGTTCAGTAAACTTTGTATGAGTCAAACTTTAATTTTCAAGTTTTAACTTGAGCATGGAACTACCACTTTTCATCTTCTTGGAACACATATGTTTCATTAAATGCAGCCGTACCTCATTCCTCTGGTTGTTATGCTTTGTTCAGAAGGAGAATATGCAAAAATTCAGCTCCAGCTCTAACATTCTTTAAGAAGTGTGAGCACCTCAAGACAGGCTTTTAAAGGGGGACTTCAGATTATCAGTATTCAGTCATCCACAAAGTAGTAAATTGAAATATACCTAATATTTAGTAATAATGTAAATATTTAAAAATATAATCATAAGCATAGTTGCATTTTTTTGCCTGTAATACATCAAAGTTAGGAGAGGGAAAGGGGCTTAAATTTTGTTCTGATTTTAAGTAAATTCACTGTTGCAGTCCTGAAGTTAAATCTCTAGGCAGAACAATGAGGTAAGTGTTTATTGCAGCAAATAACTGTTGTTGGTGTTCACTTAAGCTATTTACTGTTATTTCTGACTTTAAAAACATATCTACAGCTTTGTAAGTAGTAGGTAGTAAAAAATTAATCTGGGCAATAAAGGATTCTGTAAAAAGAAATTAACAAATATAGCAAATAAGCTGTTTTTACCTTGCTGTTCAAGTGCTTAGGTAAAAAAAAGACTGCAAGGGATAACACAAATTCTTGCAATTAATTGAATTGTCTGTAAGGGATATTTAGTCTTGCCTACTCTAGTGATTTGATAGTATGCAGTGTTCCTATAACAAAGCAGGAAACCTGAAGAGGTGTGTGAAGGTTCTTTATTTTTGTGAGTGATGTGAAGTGAGCTAAATATACTTCTATGCAATTCCTAGGTGATCCATGTTGGAACTGCAGTTTTCATTATAGTTAACTATGATTTGTACTGACACTAACATATTAGGCATCCAAGAAGTACAAGGAATCTGTAATTTAAATGGTCATAACAAGCATTCTGGTCTTTTCATAAACTAAAAAGAGTTGACACTAATGTCAGCTCTTGTGAGGCTGCAGGATGGCTTTTGGTATCAGAGTCTTTGATTCGGTAATTCTCATAAATGTTGCACTTCCTCTAGTAAAACTGGAAGAAGAGAGGGAGGTAAGCCTTCATTAAGTAATTAGTTTCACATTTCAAAGGTAAGAGACAAAACATCATCCTAGGGAAAAAGGGTATATCTTTAAATTGTCCATTATGTCATCTTTTCTGTATAGGGTCAGCTCTTACTTGTAATTTAAAAGCTTTACTCTTTAGGTATACGCTGTGTTACATATCCTGTGATATTTATAGTTGTATTATCATATTATTTTGATATTTCAGTAGTTTATATATATTCATACAAGTTATGAAAAAGTAATAGTTTGCCACTTCAATAGACAATTCTAATTTTCCAGAAAATTTGCTTGTTTTCTTTGGAGTTGCCAATTTTTCTGAAGATGTAAATTCCACAAAGGGAGTACTACTGTTAAGTTGATTTGTATTCCAGTAACCATTTCCTGGACAAGCTATCTGGAATAATATTCATTGAATTATTGAACTTATTGGCACAGCTCTAGCTTTAACTGTATTTCCAAACGTTCCATGATCTCACTGTTTATTCTCATGCATGTTAACATTTATAACTGTGTTCTGATGGTCTAACCCATTTATATTACATTCTGTACTGGATATTATGTGCGTGTGTTTTTAACACTCTAGTACTCAAAAAAGTGTTTTTGTTGTACCTAAGAAAACAAGGCTCTGGAATTTCCTGGCTTTTAAAGTCACATAATTAGTGGTAAATATAAATTGTCTCTGCATGTAAATTTTTTTGCATGTTACATATACTTTTTTCCTGCAGACATTGACGATGCTCAAATTCTACCACGTCCACCTCGAGTCAGACATTTTTCACAGAGTGAGGATGCTCCAAGTGAAGTTTTTGGTGCATTAAATGAGGAACAGCCACTGCCACGAAGCAGCAGCACCTCTGACATCCTGGAACCATTCGCAGTTGAACGAGCCAAAGGTGCAGTTCCTGTCATTGACAGTTCATCCCATCATGCTCCAAGCTTACAGAGTTCCACTGAAACCTCTTCAATGCATAGATCCACTGAAAGCCATGTCACTGATACAAATAGCAGAGAGTCCTCCTTGGAAGTTGGGGATAGTATTTATGACCATCTTTGTCATTTAATAGGGCCAGTAGAATTTGCAAACACAGCCTTTGAACAGAGCCAATATGTTGACCTTGAAGGTGAAGATGATCTCCTTTCCTCTCTGAGAGAATATCTTAAAGAAAAAGAAGAACTTTGCGGTAACTTTGAGATAGATAAATGTGAGGCTTCTGCTCACGAAGTTGATGCATCAGTAAATAGGAATGATAGATTACCACTGGATGGATTAGAAAATAGAGATCAGACTGGTCAATGCACGAATAGCATCACTGTTACAGAAAGAGCCGATAACACAGAGCTGCACCTAGAACAAAACCAAAGTGGCTTTATAAGTAATATTGCACCTACTCAAGTAGACTTCTTTACAAGAAATCAAGCGCTCAATAAAGCCAGACAGTTAAATACTGATAAACAGTTTGAAAGCATGTTTGATCATGGGTCAAGTAGTCCTAGCAGCAAAGAAAGGAAGAGATATTTGTACAGACAAGCTGCCACTGAAGCTGACGTAGATTTAGTTGTGGAAGCAGAGGTAGCTGAAAAGCATAGAAATATCCAGTTTAATGAAAATGTGACCAACTCGCGTATTGTCCATGCCAAGAAAATTCTTCCTAAAGCACAAGTTGACCCTCAAATGCCTCATGTCACAGGCACAAGCAAACTGGCACCAACTAAAAGGAGTATATCTGAAACTGTAACTCACAGGGCCAAAATCATGAAAATAACGACTAAAAAGAGAAATAGTGTTCATGTTACTTTTAGGCCATCTACAGAATCGGTTCAATTTTACAATCCTCTTGAGAGCAAAGAGGCTGCTTGGAAAGCAAGACTTCGTAAGCTCGGTGGCTTCAGTAGTAGCAGTAGTGGTAGCAGCAACAGCAGTAGCAGTGCAAGCACTAGCTCATCAACTGCCACAGAGCTGGTGAGACCTGGAATATATAGACCTCTAGATGCAATCAATGCTGCTTCAACTGGCGGCAAACAAATTAAGGAATCTACAGAAACTCAAGCAGCCATGTTGCAAAAAGAAGGTATTGCAGCTAGTCCGTTCCAAAATCGTAGTGCCTTTAGGGCACCAGGTCAGGAGTCAGCACAACAGCAGGGCTCCCTGGGTGGTGTTTATAAAACTGTTGTACATGCTCTTTCGAAGCCGAAGGCAAATGTTTCCCCACAGAGGCAGAACAGAATGCCAGCAGAGGCTCCACTGAGGGATCTGTACAGTCATGTAATGGGCTATTTTGGAAGGAAAGCTGCAGGTGAGCACTAACAGTGTGCAGAGCGCAAAAGGAGAAAGGCAGCAGCACCAGTTTGGCTTAATGCAACTGAAGCAAGCTCTGATAAGCAATCAAAAGGCTTTGGGATGATCACTGCTTTCCCTGTTTGGTTATGCATGCGCCTACAGCCAGCTGATTTTTCTACCAGCATAAGTTACATTTACATACTTTAAATTACTAATTTTCCTTTTCAAGATATTTAGTTGAACCTCTTTGCTGCTGAAGACCATCAAGTTAGGGAAGAGGAAGAGACAGTAAATGACCTAATAAAGGATTAAGTGTTGAGACTTTTGAATTTTCATTTACCATGCAGAGCCTTAAAATTCAGCCTACTGAATGATTGGCATATTTGGTCAGAATGTGCTATTCCACTGAGTGTAGTTTGTTTGTTGGAAGGACCTGGCTCTTGACCAGCTAGGTTGAACTAATTGTATTCCCGGTTCATTTAGTGTGTTTTCTTCTTCCTCATCATCCTCTTCCTCCTCCAAAACAAAAAAAAAAGCCTCTTAAATTTACATTTGGAGGTCAGTTTAGGTATTTTTTTTAAAAACAGTCTGAAACAGCAATCTGCTGTTACTATAATAATTTCATTGCAACAATTCTCTGAGTCTAATCATAAGGTTTTGAGTCTTTTTCAAAACATGCTTAGTCCTTCCTATATTCATTCATCAAAATGGCTGCAGTTACATCTTGGCAACATCTTTCATTGCTTTCTTTTTTCTTGGAATCATCTTGAATGTTCATGAAGGTCTCATGATAGTTTTTCTCCTGCTAACTATGAGACTTCTGTGGACTGATCAAAAAAGAAGGCTATCACTCTAATATCCATTGTCTTAGTTCACATAACCTTAAATGAACAATAAATTAACTTTCAGCAGTAATGCAGGTTTTCTTTTTTTTCCCATTGTTATTCTGGCATGCTTAACAGAGGATTCTGCAATGCATCCTGCATCGAGATGTTAATGCCACCTGAGGGCAGTCTCTGTAAGCGTAGCACCCGAAAGCATCACTGTCACGGGTCTCACAAAAACGATTTGCTGCTCTGCAGAATCTAGACTTCTGAAAAAGAGATACCTAGGAAGCACCAATTTTAGAAGTACCTGTTATTTGAAATCTGTAACATTTCACAGAGCTTCACTGTTAGAATAAACTACACTGTGGTCTCACGAGAGATGACATTGAGGGAAAAATCCTTACAAAGAGAACATGAACTTGAGTAACCTGAAGACTCTAAAGGTGAATATCATGAAGTCAGGTGTAACAGCCACAGTTAAATAATGAACGGTGTAGTTATATCAAAAATATAACACTGGTAGATGAGTGAACTTAATCAATTGTTTATAACCATTGATCATCCAGAGTTAGAATTTCAGTCCATGTACTAGCATGTAATTTTATTACGTAACATTTTCTTTGCACTATTTATACTAACTGAATACAGTGCCACATTGCCATTTGTCATTAGTATATATTACAACATTGTTTACTTTTCCCACTACATTGCTTTTCATGAGGAATGCAATGAAGAAGGAGCCTGTACGAATCATACGTTTTTTAGGATTTGTTACTTACTTGTGATATGGAGGAAGAACATATGCTTTATCCTTAAAGCAAGCATTAACAACTTTGAGTAGTGCTTACCTATAAGCTTCCTGCTCTTAAAGGTGGAACTGGAAATCAACTAACCCCTGCTTAGTGGGAAGAAGAAGCCATACTAATTCTGGAAGTAGAATCTGCTTTAAAAGAGGGACATTCTTAAAATGCATGTTTGGCAATTTTGATTTCTTTATTTCTGTTAATTAGCAGGGGTTTTTTTCATTTGTTTCATTTTCTTCTGAAAATGTCTTGATGCATTATTTACTATAAATGGTTATTCATTTGCTTTTAGCCAATAGAGAGGACACGAGTCCAAAGCTGCATCCTATTGATAGTGATATTGGCAATAGCAATACAAATGTTCCTGACCTCATGGATGAATTTATAGCTGAGAGGCTCCGCAGTGGTAGTGCACTGGTAAGCCTTTAAAATTGCTATATTTCCATATTTAAGTCTTCATATATGTATGAACTTGTAAATGATATTATCAATCAGTTCACTAAAATGTATTTCCCTGGCTTTTAAGAATCAGAATTGAGAATATCGATTTGACATAGATTCATGCCATTGACATAGATTCATGCCATTTTATACTATACATTCATGACTATGAAATCTTTATTGTGGAAACAGTGCAGAAGTTGCTGTCAGATCAATAGTCTCATCAAATTAAGCAGCCTTAAGTGCACCTGTAAATATCTCTTGTACCTGGACACTTTCAGAATAACAGTTTACATGTAGATTTGCAGTCCTCAGAGTGGTATGTAGTTAAGTATGATGCAGTAGTACAGTACTGTTCTCTACAGGTATAGTCAACATAACAGACAACAAAACTACTCCAATATATATTTTTCCTTTTTTTAAAATTTCATTTCCAAGTGTTGAATAATTTCCTGTAAGCAGTGTTCTGATTGAATCAACTTTTCATATGCTTTCTTCCTGCACTTTTCCAGAAGTGTCATGTTATTTGGAATGGCATTCATAATGAGAAATTTTAATCAATTTTAAGTTGATAATTTCTGATTACTGTTGAATGTTTACAGAACAAGACAATTGATTTGAAGAGATGAGTACATATTAACTAGCAATGAAAGGGAAAATGCAAAAAAAAAGTTGCAAACGAAGAACAGAATGGGTAACAATTTAAATATAGTGTTTCAAAATTGTTCAGCTATTTTTTCTGCTTAGAAGTTTTTGAGGTCATTTCAAGACATGCCCCTGTAAGACATGCTTGTATAGAAAGTTGTCAATAAGTAGTTGTTGCTAATAAGGGGCAGAAAACGTGTCTTTGAAGTGATTTTAAAAAACCTCGTTATTTATCATCATCTTTTATAAATGGCAAGACAGGATCTATAGAGTTTGTACATATGCATGCTTTTTTTCTCTTTTGTATTGCACTCATGTTTATGGAACTTGATTGTTGATGCAAAGTATTCTTGTTGGTAAGTCTTGAGTTACAAGACAAAAATGCTAACTTAAAGTCTATGAAAAATGTTAACTTAGTCTGCAAATTATTAAAACAGAAATCACCACAGCTGGCCCCAAAAGAAGAGAGAAAGGGAGGGAATGCTATTTGTTTTGAGAATTGATACTTCCTTTAGGTAGCAGGAAAGGGATGAGATAAATATGAATAAATACTTGAAAACTGCCACTCATTTTTTTTATTAGCACACAACAATAGATATTCCTCCTTAAAACAGTACCAACTTATTAAGATTAGTTTTAAGTTGCTCTGTCTTTTGAATGCTAAAACCTTATCACGAGAAGCTTGTCAGTCTGAATTAATCTCTAATCAGTAGTAGGGTAGTAAAAGAATGCAGAAATTACTGGGCCTAGTGTAAAAACAAGGCATATTTAGGCTCATAATGCATAAAGATTTCAAGCCATTTCATAAAATGTTTTTTCTGCTTTTATCTTCCTTCACTCTGAACCAAACAGCCCTATCTGTGGAGAAGTATGCCTTAAAGAAAGACTTCAAATAGATCACCACCTTACTTGTACAGGAGCAAATCTGCATGTCTTATTTCTGCTCCATGCTGTCTGGGGGTTTGGAAAGTCTTGGCCATATATTTAGTAGGATGATGATTTCTTGAACTGTTCTGAACTATAACGATGACAATTCTGAACTATTTGATACATTCTGACATTGGCAAATGTGGGATTGCTTATTACATTTTAGGTAAATGAGCCATCCAAGATTGTAAAATAATTCATGTCTCTTCAATGTTTAGAATGTGACAAGAAGAGGAAGCAGTCCTGGAAGCCTGGAAGTTCCCAAAGACCTTCCTGATATATTGAACAAGCAGAACCAAATGCGTCCTGTAGATGACCCAGGTGTGCCCTCTGAGTGGACATCCCCTGCCAGCGCAGGCAGCAGTGACCTCATCAGTTCCGACAGCCACTCTGACTCCTTCAGCGCCTTCCAGTACGATGGCCGCAAATTTGAAAGCAAGTATATTTTTACCAAAGTAATAGTGTTTTGATTAACTGATTGCAAATTCCCCTTCTTTTTTAATTTCCCTCCCCTGGTAAAGTTGTCTGTAGAGGGAGATTATTTTGACTTCCCATTGAAATCATTAGCACATTAATGGAGCAAGAAGGGTTCTTGTGAGAGGCTGTTGTGTTTTTAGTATATTAAACAAAAGAGCACTGGAATACTACTGTACAAAAAGCAGAACAACATTGAACAGAAGTTAGAAAGCAATATTGCCTTCTCCCGGGAGCATATCCATCTGCTTTGCACGAAATATAAAAAAGAAGGGTTACTGATTTTGGAAGTTATTCTAATTCTTTTGAAAACATTTAGGTAAAACTTAAGGACTTGTAATATTTTTACAGCAGCTTTTGCACAGTTATAGATTAATCAAGATATTAAGTGTAATATCATAATAAAGTCAGTATGCTTTGTTAAAATTACTGTGCTTTGTATAATATCATAATGCTGCTCATTCATTTTATTTATCCGTTCTCACACTTGTTCAATAGAAGAGGTCATTATTGTTGCTAGGAATTATAACTTCATGTACTATGTAAGGTAAACATAGTGTTTATATGGTAGAATTTATTGATGAAATGACAATTTTTATATATATTACTATTATGAAACTAAGCAATGGTAATTAAGCCTTCATTTCACCATGACATTTTTTCTTAAGTGTTGAAAATAACATTTGTTAGCATATCATTTGCCATAATATTTTTATTTTGAAGCTTGTGCTTTCACAATGAACTTGAAGATTTCTTCCAGCTTGTAAATTTTGCAAATAAATTCCTTAATGGATATTTCCATTTTTCTTTAGCTTTATTAATATGTAGGTGCACTTAGAGCAACTAAGCAGAATACAGGACATACAATAGGAATCTCTTCTGCAGAAGTGCAGTGATTGGTTTATGACAGGAAAGAGAATATTCATAATAGTCAATTACTTTCTGTTTGCAACAGTGTGTTAGTAACATAGGAGATGCACTTAAAAGGTGAACATGGAGAATTTTGGAGGTCCTGGACCTTTGGGTTTTATTTGTATTAGTGGTATTTTTAGGTTGTAAGTTAATACAGTGCTTTCCTCATACAGATTTCAACTTTGGCACTGAGGCAGGGACACCAGCTTCTACTGACGTTGATGCAATTTCAGGACAGCAACAGAGTGCTGAGGAGCAAGAAGTGGCCAGTCTAACTACACTCCACATAGATTCAGAAACAAGTAGTCTCAATCAGCAACCATTGTCTGCTGAAGCTGCAACTATTACGGGTAAAGTAGTTTTTTAAAAAAAGACTTAAAAAAAAGCAAGCATTTATTTCAGAATTTTTTCACCCATCCTGAAGAATGCAAGTTCTAGCTTCTGCCATGAATTTATATTCTATTTAAGATGATTCTTTTATTTCACTTATTTTTGATTGCTATTGAAAAGTAATGTGTGAAATAACGTAAGTGGAAAACCTTTGTCTGACATAGTAACCCATAAGGTCTTTGGCTTGGTCCTAAATGTATTTTAAACCCTTCATGAGAAAATCTATACAATTACCAGGAAGAAACTCTTACCATGTAATGTACAGTAGATCTCTTATAAGTGTCCTTTTATTACTGGGAGTTAAATAACTACTTTTCAGGAAAAGGTTTTTCTTTGAAAGCCTTTGACAGTGCACTTTCAAACCAGTGTATCACGCTGAAGTATTACGGGATTCTTTTATATACATCCGTCTTAACATCTCTTTATATTGTCTGTTGTGTAGCTGAGACCTTTTACTATGCAAAAAGTTATTGTGCTGTGTAACATCACTTTCCATTTGCATGATTTAAAAATTGTTTTTCTTTTAATGCTTTACTTGTTTTCATGAAAAAATCAGCCTGTAAGGAAGGAGTGTTTAACAGCCTCAGTTGATGAGGTTGATGTTCCACCACTTTATTTTGCCACTGTTACCTTGGGAAAGAGAGGAACTGTTGGGGTAGCAACCACCAAGTGATGCAGTTAAGCCAAACTGAATGGGCTCCTTTCTGAAAGAGTGAATCCTTCTCTGTGAGGAGGATTTGGAAGAACGGCCTCTTGCCAGGTTTTGTAAAGGGAAGTAAAGATGTCCATAGTAATTTTCATACTCCTTGTTCCCTAAATGTTACACACGATCA
>NW_008671326.1:51285-52332 GCF_000695815.1 Acanthisitta chloris
GTACCTATTTGTCTGTGATATACCTACATGCAGTGTCTTGTTCTCTAAGAAATCAAACTCTGCATTTTCAGGGATATGGAAAGACATCTTTACTTCTTCCACTGCAATTTTCACATTTTAAAAGTGCCTTTCTGCTGAAAGAAGCATGGCATTAGCTTTCACGGACATTGTTGTTCAGCTTGTTCAACAATGTTCTGCTTGACTTTTGTTCTCTTCATTTTTCTCTTTGCTGTCTACTTGTTCAAAGTCCTTGCAGAAGATGTGTTCTGTTTGTTTGTATGTTTGGGTTTTATATGTTAATAATTTCATTAGTGTTTGGTATTTTTGTCCCAAGTTTCCACTGTAATTGAATTGATAAGATTGCAATTAATGACTGAGTTGTCCATTGAGAGATTCTGTGTCTGTCTATTTTTGCTTGGACCACTGTTTTAGAGGTGCAGCTTTTGTGTGTCACATGCATTTAGCTGGGTTGCCTCAGAAATGCTTGTGCAATTGCATTGTCTCTCTGTCTGACTATTCCCTGCACCCAACAATATTGGAGACCATTGCCTAATTTCTGCTAAATTGAAATATAAGACAACAGGAGGATATTATTTTCTTTGATGTTTTATGAAAGATAGGCAGCTATCTAGTGAAAATTGTATGTGTGCAGAGTCCCATGACGGGGAGGCTGCAACATGAATTTGCTGTATTAGATGCCAGCAAATCCATGCAAAAACTCAACCTCAAAACATGCTTGAAAGAAACAAGTTTTCAGTGGTTCTGCTGCTCATAAAACTACTCCTAAATGATTTTGTCTTGAAGGTTTTTGGAAGGAAAATTTCTTTTTGGCACATAGGCAATATTTCATATTAGTAAATGATGGAGTTTACCATTGATTGCTGTTTACTCGTCCTAGAACAAGTTGAACTCAAGTAGACAAGTAGTCTCAGTCAAATTCAGATCCATGTGTGCTGGAGTATCTTTTAGTGACAAACTCTTGTAGTTCAGGAAATTTTCCTTAATTGTTTCTGTCCATTCTCTTCTGTCATGTGAAAATCTCTTTCC
>NW_008671326.1:52348-109648 GCF_000695815.1 Acanthisitta chloris
TTTCCCTGCCTGCTCTTTCTTTCCGTCTCATTCCTTTTCCTCCCTTCTCTATCCCACTCTCCCTCACTTTCTCTCTTTCCCATTATTCTTTATTGCTCCTTCTCTTGATCTAATTTCAACCATCCCCAACTAATGAGCAGAATGGAAATGAAGCAGATTATTTCTTTGAACATTTTTAAGGGCATATTTTGCATTATTTTTGTAAGCATGTGGAAAACAATGCTCAGTAGGAAGAGTATCATTACCTGTCATGTGAAACAGTAGTCTGTGTGTAAAGCAGTAGTGTCCCTCTTTCCTGCATAGAGGTGTTGATATAAATTGGTGGAAAAAGCTGCATTGCCTCTGTCATTTAAAGGAGATAGAGACCTTTACAGTTTAATGATGTAATTAAGATAGTTTACTGCAATTTCTGTTCTGGTAACAGTGACATTTTCTGTCAAGTCCTTTAAATAAATTGTTCTCTTTACAAGAAAGAACACTTCACAGCCAATAATTTGGGGAAATTGCTATTTTAAAAGCTCACTTTTTCATTGCCGCCCTTAAAGTTCAGTTTATCTCTAATGCTGAACTTCACACGTAATATTTTTGGGTGCTGGTTACATTTATCTAGGAGTTAAAATTGTTAGGTTTGAATTCCTCCATTTTAACCTGTGCTGATGTGTAGGAAAGTCTGTGCTGAATATCTGTTCTCTTTTTGTCTGCCATGTGTCTGTTATGGCTGAACTCAGCTTTTTATATGGGTTTTTAAACAAATTCAGGATGTGAAATGTAAGATAGTGCAGAAGAGCAATACAAGTACCTACTCCCTCGCCACAGATCTCTCAGTGGGGGAGAGTTGCCTGGAAAAGTTGCTCAGAGATGATCATGGAAAAAAGCCTTTGCAGCACTGCCATTCAAACACTTGTGTTTTCCAGTCTTAGAGGAAATAACACTTCTCTAACACTTTCCCTTAATATGGATTTTATCAGCCCAATCAGCATATAAGCATCAAAGATTATCAATTACTGATGTGAGCTTTTATTTATAAATTAACTTGCATGCATCCATAAACCTGGAAAAGCAATTGTTCCAGGAAAAATTTTGCTTAAATACTTTGCTGGAGAGACATTTAGGTAATGGAATGTGATGAGAAATTTTACTGGTTCAGAACTCTGAAAGTGCTGCAGAACAAACACATTTAAAATGAATTGGACCTAAAATGGATCTCTGTTAATCCATTTCCCTATCTGATTTTGATGTTCATCTCTCAGCTTTCCTGCATGTAATTTGTTTTCTTTCAGAGCACCATTCACAGGGAGATCTGCTTACTGGTTTTGTATCTTTTCTTGGCCCAGTTTGATACATAAAAGTAGCTCAGTTTTTTTGTTAATGCTGTGTTTTGACAACATTTCAGTAGCTCAAGAAAATAGAAAAGGCTTTTAAGGTAACTGTTAAAAATTGCATTTACAGGCTCTGAAAGTGCTTCTCCAATCCAATCTGCTCTTGGATCCCGATCACAGACACCTTCTCCTGCCACTCTTCATGCAGATCATATTGAGCAGAAGGATCTGCAGCTGGATGAGAAGCTCCACCATTCTGTTTTACAGACGCCAGATGACCTAGGCAATATCTGGAATAGAAAATACAAACCTGTTCTTTCTTTCTTTCAAATCCAGTATAGTGAAGTAGCTAGTGTCACATGAGTTGTTAACAGTCGTGTATGAGGCTATTCTATCTGCACTTTAAAAAACATTTCGTTACATGATTTCCTTTAAAAGCAGACAAAAACCTTTTACAAAAATGCATTTTATCTTGCATTTCATCCGATTTATTAGCAGTGGATTGATAGTCCACACATTTATAATAGTTATTTTGTTGCTTAGAATTATGGCAGCTTAATCTATTATGTGGCCCTGCCATGGACTGTTTTATCATTGATGTACAAATAAGATATAATTTAAAAGTAATGTTATAATTTCTTCTTGGGAGTTTGGTTCTTTTCCCTTTCATATTTAAACAAATTTGTTTATTAGATATTAACTATTAGATATTAACTAAGATATTAACTATCTTAATGTTCACTTTGTAAATACAATGTGCACATCTCTCCCATATTTGGTCTTATGGAAACAGAAGAGTGTCTGATATATATTCCAGACCCTTTTTCTTTAAGTAGTCTAC
This sequence comes from Acanthisitta chloris, assembly GCF_000695815.1. NCBI lineage: Eukaryota > Metazoa > Chordata > Aves > Passeriformes > Acanthisittidae > Acanthisitta > Acanthisitta chloris. The sequence continues at coordinate 54,509 of NW_008671326.1, forward strand.
TGATGTACAGAAATATCATCATTTTGATTTGTACTTTGAAATCCACAGCCTAGGAACCATTACTGTCTCTACCACAGTGGTCCAGATGTTCAAAAGAGGCTATGTGATTAGGCTGAATTCAGTTTTAATTTTGATTTGGTATGCCTGTGGGAGCTAGAAGATTTTCAGAAGATCTCAGTGAATTCAGGTGCTGAGGTGTTTTGAAAATCTGTCTGAGGGGGCAGAAAGAGGATTCTGAGTGCCTGCTGCTTTAAAACTGACTTGTGGCTGTTTAGCTACTTCAGTGTGACCTGAGTGGACTTGAGCCACCATAATCTCTTAAAGGTTTCTTTGTATGGACAATGTAGATTAATCATCTTACACCTAAAAAAGAATGTTTGTTTGTATAACACTGACGTGTGGAGAGTGCTAGGTGAGTGTTAGACTCTGGTGCTAGGCTACTCAATGTTGCCTCTCCACTCATGGAAATTTACTGCTTAAGGGCCAGTAGCTAGAGACAAGTTTACTCTCACCTCTCTCTTCATTTTGCAATAAAATACATTCCTAGTAGATTCTAAGGAAAATAGTCTTTCTATTTTATTGGGAAAAATGGGAAATGCAATTTTACCTGAAAGCAGGCAAGTGGAGTTCTGGAGGTTCATTGACTCCAAAGAGTGTATGAGTGCACTTAAAGGAGGAGTGGCTTTACTGGGTCCGTCCAATCTGTATTAGGACTCCAGTAGTGACCTTAAATGTAATTTATGGAAAGAATATAAGAAACAGGACAATTCCTTCCTCTACAGAGTTTATAACAGACATAGAGTTTAGCATATACAGAGTTGAGGTGGCTGAGTGAGTAAAAAATATCTTACTCTGAAAGCCTGATCTTTTTCCTTTTGGTTTTGGTTTTATGTATGTAATAGTTATATTAGAACTTTTCCTTTTCTGGAGAGGTAGATCTCACTATACTTTCTTTCTTCTGTTACAGAAACTAGTGAATTCCCCTCAGAATGTTGCAGTGTGATGGCTGGGGGAACACTTACAGGATGGCATGCAGATGTTGCTACTGTGATGTGGAGGAGAATGCTAGGAATTTTGGGAGATGTCAACAGCATCATGGATCCAGAGATTCATGCCCAGGTTTTTGATTACCTGTGTGAACTGTGGCAGAACCTGGCCAAGGTAAAAGAAACCTTTTCTCCAACCTAACCTGACCTGTTAGGGCAGGATTTTCAGAAGGAAAAACCCACCACCATATGTATTTCCCTTTAATAATTCTCTTCTGGTTATGTTTTTAATAATTGCAGATTAGAGACAATCTTGGTATTTCAACAGATAACCTAACTTCACCATCTCCCCCAGTTTTAATTCCACCACTGAGAATTCTAACACCATGGCTCTTCAAGGTAAATTTGAGCACTAAACTGCGAAACAGGAATAAAAGTTAATTTAGGTGTAGAAGAGTGTTTAATGTATTTTTTTATTTATGAATAATAGGCGACAATGCTGACTGATAAATACAAACAAGGAAAGCTACATGCTTATAAACTTATTTGTAAGACAATGAAACGAAGACAAGATGTGTCTCCAAACAGGGATTTTTTAACACATTTCTACAATATAATGCACTGTGGACTACTTCATGTTGATCAAGTAAGTTTAATTATGAAATTCAGGGTAATAAGAATATTAATAACTGAAAATAAAATTGTTTTCTCAAAAATAATCAGCTGAGTAATTTAACTTTGTCTTTGAACATAGTTATGTACCTGATAGTTTTTCTAAAGAGAAAATTTTGATAAATGGTCTTTGTTCTTGGGTGTAATCAGAAATGCTTTCTTTGTAGTCCATTTCAAGCAAACATGAGGGCAGAAGAGGTACTCTCTCATGTTTCATAGATTGTATGTTGCAGATTGTATGCAAGAAAGAGATGGAATTAGCTCTCTCTAAAGTCTGCTGTTCTTACTTGCTCCTTGATGCTACAGCTTAGCTAGTAAATTGTGCTCACTTCATTGGAGGATTTTGGTTCTGCAGCAAGTATAGGTACCATCAAATTGAGATATACTGAGTATATCTAATCAGAGGAGTAGACCTTTTTCATAAGTTTTAATATTAATAAGTCTGAAAATATCGTATGGCTTAAACTCTTTTTTTAAAGGTTTGCATCAGCAGTGTGAAAAAGTCGGGTTTGTGAACTTTTTTGAGGAGTGGTTCTAGGCATAGGGAGATCAAAGGTTTAAACAACCCTGTTTTCATTAACTGGGCAAAATTAGCCCAATATTATTCCACAGATGGCTATGGATAGGGCAGATCTCTGGTTTCTGTCCTGTAACAGCCAGTTTACACTGCTTTCCTTGCTGGATTGCAGAAACATACTGCCATTTAGTTGGATATCACTACTAGTGGAGAATTATTCAAAGGAGAAAAAGGGCGGGGTTTTTGCCTATCTGTGAACTTGGGATGGTTTTTAATAATTTAAACATTTTATACTTTTCCCAGTACTTTTGAAGAAATTGTGTCATGTACAGTAATTTTTACAAGTGCTAAGTCTACAAGAACAAAATATGCTGTGTTAAATAACTATATGGCAGAAACATTATCAAACACTTATTATAGTTTTTTCTTTATATTTTGGTTCCATATGGATATGTGTAACAGGCTAATACCTTTTTTAAGATATTACTTGTTGGAGAGGATTAAGCATGTTGTTAAGAAGGTATAATAGCTGGTTATCTTACTATATCTGTTCTGTACATATTTAAATGAATGGTTAATCTGTTAGAGAACTCTTAAAAGCTAAATGTAAGTTACATAAGAAATTAACTATTGTCCAAGGCTAAATTGATCTTTAAGGTATACCAGAGTTTACTTACCTGATACTTAAGGAATTAATTTTTTTGTGCTGCTCTTTGCTCATTAATGGTGTCTTAATGGCCTCAATGAATTTGCTTTCTCACGTTTTACTTTCTACCTTTGATAAATACCTGTCTTTTTTTGTTCATTTTTCATCTTGTTGATACTCTTCTTTTTTTCTCTTCTGCGAGGATATTGTCAATACAATCATCAAGCACTGCTCTCCTCAGTTCTTTTCACTTGGTTTGCCTGGTGCCACAATGCTTATTATGGATTTCATTGTAGCAGCAGGAAGAGTGGCTGCTTCTTCTTTCCTCAATGTAAGTATTCATCAGTTAGTTCTCATTTATGGGTGAATGGGAAGAATTTGAGAGAAAACTGAGCCTTATTTTTCCTTAACTAGGCTATTAACTTGATCCCAGAATTCAATGTAATGGTTATGAGATGCAGATCATGTACTATTTTATTCTAGAACAGTACACATGCAAGTCCTTTCCAGAAAATATGTGAAAAAACTACTGTTGAAGCAGAGAATCTCATTTTACTTCAGAGTTCTCAGAATTGTGACTGCCATTTCTGTGCTTTAAAATGTTTTAAAGTAAATGTCCATTTTGACTGTGAATTTGTTTTAAAAGTGTATTTAGACCTCCGTATCTCTGCTATGCAATGACTTTCATGATCAGGCTTGAGTACTCAAATCTGCTAGTGGTTGCACCATTTGGATGTGTTTCTGGTATTGTACCCAGGCAAGTTCAGCCTTATATATGTAATACTGATATGATTACCCAGGTGTTGTTGGCCTTACATGATTGTACTCTCTCAAAGTTCCCTAATAACATCCTCCAGTTGTCTATGAGTTCTGACTCTTTGTCCCATCATTCCCTCTTTAACTGGCTGTGAAATCCAGCCTCCCGCAAGCTGCTATCTGAAACTTCTTCAGATTCTTGCACTGTAGTCTCTCCTGTCCAGGAGTGCTTCATGCCACATTAGCTGAACCTAAGACCTGAGCCTAGTTAGCATTTCAGTCATTTGTCTGTAATTCTGGCAATTCCTCTGCTTCCTTTTGACTGTCTTGGAAAATAGGAGCATAGGATGTGCATGAGTAGCAATCCTAGGGGTTTTGGTCTATGTTTACTCAACTCTACAGAATTTGTGGGAGAAAAGAAATAGCTGTATAGAGTTGCAGCCATTGTTCTCTTTTAAGGCAGCTAGAAATGTCAGCTTCCTGCCTGCAGTAAGATTGTATATTTTCTCCCTCCCCCTTTTTGTTTTAGGCACCAAGAGTTGAAGCACAGGTTCTTCTAGGATCTCTAGTCTGTTTTCCAAATTTATATCGTGAACTACCAGCTCTTCACCCAAATATTCCTGACATTGCTGTGTCTCACTTTACAGATGTTAAGGTAGGAATTTTAAGAATATTTGGCTAGTATTTGGCTACCAAATATATGTTTAATATGGTGTTTTTCCAGAAAATACTTCTCCTTTATTGTTTTTTTTTTTTGTTTACCCTTGATATTTTACGGAAATGTTTTGACAAGAATTGGATAAATGGCTCAGCAGCAGAAATTGGGACAGTAACTTGTAGGATATTCTTGGGGTAGCATACTAACAAGCATCTGGGGCAGACAAGAAGTTTGGAGTAGTGGTAAGCAAACAATTCATCTGACCATGACCTAGAGACTTAGCTAAGCAACGTGCCTGTGTGCACTATAATAAAATTCTAATTTTTTGATGCTTCATGTGATGGAGTTATGGGTGAATATTTTCACTGCATATTTTCTTCTTCGTTTTAGGAACTCATAATTAAAACTGTGTTAAGCTCAGCAAGAGAGGAGCCATCTGGACCTGCACGGTAGGTCATATGAAAAGAACTTCTAAATGAATAGATTCTTTTCTTTATTATTCTGTTTTGAGGTGGATATATTAAAGTAAAAGTTTGTGTGTATTTTATTAATGGTTTTCTTCACCACTATCAAGACTGTGGTCCACTACATGAATTTGAAATTTTTTGTAGTAGAGATATTATCAGAACAGACTGGGCCAGTCTAGTCCAGTATCCTTTCTCTGATAGTGGCTGATAGGAAAGAGGGTAAATATGGGTAAGAGTCAAAACAAACTGTATGTTTGCCAGTCTGCTCTGGTGTTCAGATCAGGGATTTTCTTTCCTAGAGAGCCATTTCTTACTTTTATTAAGGACAAGATTGTTAACAGGGGAGGTATAGTGATTTTTTATTAGATCACATGATTTAATTTGACAAACAGAAACAATCCAAGGTACATGAGCCCTTCTTTATGGAATGGAAAAGAAGCAGAAAATACTGAACTAAGCATTAAACAACGTATGGTTGTTTTGATGCTTAAACCTAAGCATCCTCACCAAATAGGGAACTTCAGAGGGGATAGTTAACAGTTTTCTCTGCTGTTTCTTAATAGGATATTGTTCCTCCTTACCCATGCTCAGAGGCTCTCAGTTAGAGAGTCCTGCGTATGGGATTGGAAGAGGAATCTGTAACACCTGCCAAGGAAGAGCATACTTGTGTGCCTCATGTATTTGGGAAGTATGTTTATATATGCACAACTAATGTATTATCACTTAAAAATACTAGAACTGCATATCCAAAAAACTACAAACCTGGAAAGATCAGCTCATTGAGCCTTTAAACGTTTTGCTGGAAAAGCAAGAGCAGTTTTCATCAGCCAACTCACCTCTTTCTTCACTTCAGCTGGTAGTATCTCTGAACACAGGGGAAGGACAAATGTTCTGAGATCATGTTCAGTTCATGTTCTTTAACTTTCCATTTTGCTTTTGAAAAAAGTCATTTAAATCCACTTGGTTCAGAATATTCTTACTGATGCTGTGGCATTGAAGCACACTGTATTAGCATCTTCAGTTCTGACAGTGTGACTGGGAAGAGGATGGGAACATCTTGCATATCACTGTATCTTATCTAGCTCTGAGGATGTGTATATAGGAGCAGAGGCATATATGCCTACCCAGGCTTTCAGAATGCTGGGTTATGTTGCCCCCAAAATACAAAGTTGGACCACTGTGTGTAATAGCATTAAATTAAGATTGAAAAGGAATAGATTCCCAATGTCTCTTTGAGTTACCTGTGCCCCTCTTCTCCTTCTGAGAGATGGAAGGGCTTGTCTTCATTGTGGGAATAATGATTTTCACACAGCTTCTGAAGCCTTGACTACCTTATTCCTCAGTGGCAGTTTATCCACAGTCCTTTTTGATACTAACTTCTCTGATACCATCTGATTTAGAGCTGTACAGAGTTCCTAGGGGTTGCTATCAGAGGTCGTCTTTAAGATCTGCATTATGAGTTTGCCATGTTGGCTCAGTCACTAGTAGAGGCCTAACTGCAGTTTCCTGGGAGACAACTTACATTACTTGGAAATTAGGTATATAGCCTTGTATATCTATAGTAAGTTTGAGTGATGTTATTGTTACTCAAGCTATAAATCTCTATTCCTTATCAGTTCCACAGACACTTAATTTTTTGTGTTTGACCCAGCTAGGCCTCAGGGAAGTCAGTTACCTGAAATATATTCTATTCTTCGATCTCTATCTATGAAGAATAATAACTGTATTAATCAAATACCTCTCTTGCTGCCGATGGTCTGAAAAAGAAGGGATAGGTTGATGAACTTGGTGTTCATCTCCTCTGCTTGTGCTTTTAAGGCTGTGGTTCTTTAATAACAGCACTGTGGACACATAACTACACAGTTTCTAAGAGACTACTCTGAATAATAACAGAACTGCAGTTCTTAGTATAAACCTCCCAGACTCTGGATATTTTGCACATCAGTATATCATCAAATGTGGAATGGTTCTCAGTAGCATGAAGAAAACTTAAAATAGTAACACAGACTTAGAATTGTTTACTCTTCTGTATACTAAAGATATCTTTTTTGAGTCACCTTACACAAACTGTCTACATTTATTGTTAAATCCATGGTATGTACTTACTTTCTTTTTTTCAGAAAAAATTGAAACACATACTATGGAAATAGCCAAAGTGTAGGTTGCTCCCCCTCTTCTGAGGCTGGAGCATGCTTAAAACATTCATGGGAGTAGCTTGCCATAGTAGCTTGTAAATGGTCCCGAAAAATTTCTCCAAGAAGAAAGTTACAAATATCTTTGTTAGACCATTCCAATACTTACCTAATTTTTACAGTCAGGTTGGTTTTATGACCAATATATAGGAATAATCTTTTCTACTGGAAATTAAACTTTTTCGTGTCTTACTGCACATCAGAGGATTTCTTATCTTTTCCTTTCTTATAATCTCAGTATACTGTCTTTGGCATTCATTTACTCCTCCTCTATTCATCCTTGTCAATCTAAAACAATGTAAACATTTATGAATGAGTAACATTCCCATCTCTTGTCTCTGTGTCTCAGAAGCTCTAAATAAATATTAGCAAACTCTTATGTTGGAAAGCAGGAGCCACCCATCACATTTTTTACTTTGTCTTAAGAAAATATAAGCATTTTCTGCACATTGATTTCAGGTACTATTTCTAATTGAAAAAGCACATAGACATGCAGGAACTCTTGATGTCTTTGGATTTTTCAGTTGGTCAGCAGGGTGCTTCCTGTACCTTCACCAGGACAGTTGAGATTTCTTGCTCATTTTAAAATAAGTTACAGCATTATAAAGGTTTTTATGTAGTTCTTTTCAAAATATTAAAAATGTGTTTGTTAGGCTTTAGCAAGACACATAATGTATCGTAAAAATTACATATTCTTGTAGAATGTTTCTCAACAACTTGTCCTCCAACTTTGTTTTACAGATGTGTTGCCCTTTGCAGCCTTGGTATTTGGATCTGTGAGGAGCTTGTTCATGAATCACATCATCCTCAGATCAAGGAAGCATTGAATGTGATTTGTGTTTCTTTAAAGGTGAGAGACTTAAACTTTTACAGTGTATATTGCCTTCACATGTAAAGATACTTTGCCTTTTCAAACTCATGATTGTGTTTTAGCATCCTTGCTTCTCAGTCTCGTTTGCAATCCTAACAAAAGACTAAATTCAGTTTAATTAGTGGATCTCTGAACTGTCAAAGTTCTTTACCCTTCTTTAAATTTGAAGGGAATGGTGTGCTGGGATGTAAGATAGTGGCTCTTTGTCTTAATATGTATCATTAGCCACTCTAACCTCTACCCTTTGGATCATAATAGTTTGTCCATCACCCCATCTTTCACTAATAATCCTGGCAATTCAGGTTTCAGCAAAAGCACTGCAGTCTCTGTCTGACTTTGTCCAGCTGTACCCCTTTCCACATCCTAGACCCAAACTTCCAGCAGGGTTTTCTGCATCCATTTCTAACTAGATCTAGAAGCCTGTAATGGATTAGCCTTAAATAAGGGCCTTTGTTCCCAACTCCTCTGCCTCCCCTTGTCCCCTCCCAAGTAGTGCAGAGCAGATGAGAAATGGGGAATTATGGTCAGTCCACAACAGTCACTGTCTGCCACTCCTTCCTCCCTCCTTCCCCTGTCTGCAGTCCTTCAGCATAAGCCTCTTCCTGTGTGGACTGTCTGTGGACTGCCCACAGACAGCCCTCAAGAAATATCCAGTGCTGCAGTGTGGAGTACTCCAGGGCTGCAGTGTGGGTATCTCTTCCAACATGGTCTTTTCTGTAGGCTGCAGGGACATCTCTACACCTAGAGCACCTCCTCTCCCACCTCCTTCTCTGACCTTTATGTTTGCTTACTGTTTCTCATTCCCTTTTTTTTTCCCCATTCTCTGCCTCTGGCATTTTTACCCTTTCTTAAACATGTTTTTCACAAAGTTGCCACATACTTAGCAGATGAGCTCAGCTGTGTTCTTTGGTGGGTCCATTGCAGAGCTGGCTGGAACCTGCTGTTTCTCACAGCCTTTCTCACAGAGAATCTCCTGTGGCTTTTCCAGTACCAAAACCTAGCCATGTACCCCCAGTACAGAACCATACAAAGATGCTGGAGTACAAAAACGTTTGAGTCTTTCCTTCTCCAGCATTTTTATCTTCTCCCTGGGCTAGCCATGTTTGTCAAAGTCAGTCACATACCTTGCTAATTGGTATCCTGGGTTACTAGTACACTTAAAGCCTCCATGGTACATTCTCCTGCCACAGGAAAAGGAAAAGGCCATGGTAGAGAGAACATTGGAAGGAATCTCAGTTCTCGGAGCCATCTGCCATATGTGCAAGAAGTCTGTCCCAAGCCAAGTTGCTGCCTTGTACCCTTCAGCTACTGGCTGAGCAGAGCATCCAGTGTAAGAGGGGGTCAGTGAGAAGGTGACACCTGCAAAGTCCAAGCAGAAGTTTCCCAAAGCTTCTTGCTCACCTGCCCTCTTCTTGCCCCACCATCCAAATCCCATTTTCCTCATATCCTCACATCATTCTGTGCATGTTCACTTCTGAGTTCAAGAGCCATTGCATTTCAGTATTGCTTCTTAGCTCTGTCTAGATATATAGTGAGAAATGTGGAGTACTTATGCTGCAGGCATGGAAGCACTGGAGGATTTTTAATTAGCTGTGGCAGAGTGCTTTTCTGTGCTCGTTTCAGGAGCTGCATGGTTTTGTCTTTGTTTTTTCTTTATGAGTGTTTTTCTTTTCCTGCTATTTTAAATCTTTTTCATATTTATTCTTACTTTATAGCCTAATTAGAATATTAGTTAAATAATATTATTTTTAGCATTTTGAAAATTTGCATTTTTGTGAACAATATCTTCAACTTCTTAAATATTTTCCAGTTTATTTTCAGAACCTTTTTACATACTCTTTGCCTCAAAATTCAATTAATAGTCCATTCTTTCTTTATATATACATTGATAAAAATTGGAGTGCACACCTGTTGGGGAATATTATTTTCTTTTAATCAATGGGAATCTGAAAAGGATCTTAGCAGATCAGCTGATCCCATCCTGTGAAGCAGGATTTGAGTCTGTGTCTAGAATGGGTAGCTGCAAGGCTCTTAGTATTAAACTCTAAATTGCAATTTCCTGTTTTGAAAAATCACATTCATTCTTTGCAGCTTCACTAATGCTCTCTTCCAGGACTTTCCCCATGCTTTTTAATATCCCTTATATCTTGGATTTTATCAAGTTCCTGTGCAAGTATGGTGTTAGGCGAATGATGTTGTTTTTATCTTGCTTCTGCAGTTTATCAGTGTTTGAGCTATTTTTAATCCTGACATTCACTGTGATTTCTCTTCTTTTTCTTTGACGTATTTATTAAGTCAATTATTTGTATCTCGTTTATATTAAACATAAATTACTTCTTGAATGAGAAAGCAAAGATCTTTATATTTCTCCTTTGCTTTGCTTTGTGTTGGCAAAAGCATCTAGAGCATGCTGGCTTTTTTCCTGTTCTGAGCAGTGGTATACATTCACAATTGAGTTTAATAATGAAATGAAAAGTTCATAAATATGTCATGGGAGAAACAAATTAGCTCTAATTTGTTACCTAAGCAATCTCCTGGCTACCGAGTACTAGAAGATTTGAACTCCCTGAATGGATTATTTTCTTATTTTTAGGCGAAATGAATGGATAGGGAGCTATAGTCCTAGTCTAACTTACTGATAAGTTCAATTGAGCAAATAACATTGAATAGAAATGTTAGCAGCAATTATATGCCTATTTTTGGAACACAGAAGCATATTCAGAACTGCAGTCCAGCACCTTGCTTTGGATATAGCTATCTCTTCTCCGAGCAGTGTGGCAATACTACTGTGTCTGCATTAACCTCTGCTGAAGTCTGAGCACAGAAGATCCTAACCAGCCATCCAGACCCCTGCATCTCATGCTTTTATTATGCTTCTCTCAAAAATGCTGCAGATACATCACAGCATTGTGTTGTACAGGCTTAGTTGAATGAGTGCTAAACATAGCTTGTTTGCAAGTATGGACACGGTTAAACTGATTTCACATCCCGAAAGCGATGGACCCTTGTGAGGATGAACAGTATGGGATGGCTGCCCTTCTGAGAAAAACCCCAAGGGTTAGGCACCAGGCAAAGTGCCAGTTCACTGACACTTTTTAAATTTCCCCATCAAGTAATTTTTCAAAAATTATGTCCACACTTACACTACTAATATAGTGAATTCTTACACTTTAAAACATACAGCATTTTCCAGAGACAGAGAATAGTGTGTAGCATCACATAGCTGCTTCCATGCTACCTCTGAAGGCTCTTGGAAAAGAGGTCAGAACAAAACAGGTGACTTGAAAGGGGTGAATTGTTTCACTATCCAGCATGTACTCAGTGTTGCTACTTGAATTCAGGAAAATGTCATTCCAGGACCCACAGCTCTATAACTGTCTGTGCTAAAGTGTCTGATGTCCCTTGGAAATATGATATATTGAGCAGATGAAGGGTTTGATCTCTTTCAGCCAGTTCCCATATGCTTGATCAAAACATCCTACCTGGTGCTCTTCCCATGAATACGAAAATTTGAGTGCACAAGATTAGATTTGAATTTTATTCATATTCATTATTTTATGTCCTTCATCTCTTATGTGAAATTTATGTCGCCACTGACTTTTGTTCCTTTCTGCAATTAAACCCAAAACTGTCTTCAGCCACAGAACTGAGAGAGGTTAACTGATTTGCATGAACTAGCACTATGAATAATTCATTTTGGAGTCTGATGATACTCTTAAAAAAACAACTTTAAAAATGGAAAAAAGAAAATGCTTGCTAGTGTTAAGTGATAAATTTCTGATTATTCAAGGACCCTGAAAAGTCTTCATGTCTTTTTCTCAGGTTATGTTTTCTTGCATTCAGTGATCTGGATGCTCTGTATTAAGCTACTCTGGTTTATCCACCCCTTTTGTCTTCTCCAGTGACTTTGGGGTTTTCCTGCAAGCTTGTAAGGATGTTTCCAACAGTCTGGATTTGATCTCAAGTTCTGTAATCAAATTGTTATGCTTTTAGTTTTATTTAATTTTTTTGGTTGTCACTCGAGCTTGAGCATTAGAATCTATATGCTGCTTACTGTGCTCTTAGGGTGTGCCTCCACAGCATGGAGAGAGGCTGTCTCATAAGGGATTAAAAGTAATGGTGTTCTTGTCATAGGTTTTGTGAAGACTTGCAGATGTGAGATGTTTTACTGTGTTTTTAGTTAAATGCCAAGTATAACATGAAACTGCATCCACTGAGAAACAGAGAAAGTCAGAAGAATTAACTACCTGTTGTATACTCTGGTTTCCATCTCTGTCAATGACTTACAAGAACCATTCATAGTCTTTCTTTATGCTTACATAGATACCACAAATAAAAAAATGTTAATTAAAGCTTCATACTCCATGCTTTTACTTGTGCGTGTACCATTTCTTTCATTTCCAGGACTTTACATGTAAAAATTGTTAGCTCTGCTTTAATAAGAAGCTGATCCAGAACAGAGTTTTCTTCCAGTATGTTTTCCACCTTTACATTTTTGCCATTCAAAAACTTTATTGTGAAATCCTTAATTTTCTGCTCAGGCTTCATTGCTCAGGCAATGCTTAAAGCTTTATTTTTTTTAAGGCTTGTGAGATACACCCTTCCCTGAAGGATTAATAGAACTGAACTGTGTAAGAAAACAGTCTGTGAAGCCAAGAAATAAAATCTAAGTGTTTTTGCAGCATAATTGTCCTGCTCTGAGTTCAGAAGTAGGCAGCCACCTTGCAGCACATAGCTGTGACAGCTTCACTGCTGAGATTAAAATAAGCAAACTACCTTTTTAAGAATGTAGGAATTAACTCGTGAAATTACCTTTGTCCTTGTGGTTTGCTGCACAGCTTAAAGTTTTAAAGCAAGCGCAGTCAAGATAGAAACCTCAATGACGTGTCCTGTGCATTAACAATTTAGGGAAACATATCCCCATCTATTAATTTCTTTGTTTTCCCACTTAGTAGTGTAGAACAGAGTATACTTCCCCTCCCAAGGCTGGGAACTAATTGTACAAATGCATTCACTTCTGCAATGACCAGCACAGTAACTGGGGAAGGAAGGCTCCAATGCAGCAATGTTCTTCTGCCTTTAGGACATAACAGAGCAGCAGAGTTAGGCACAGCGGCCGAGGGGCGTTCATTGCTGTTCAACGAGCGCTGGACACAGCAGCCACTAGCAAACAGCAGAACAGTTAGTCATGGTCAGTACTGTAACCTGCATTTTGGGTATGTGGCTGTTTACCTGCCTTGGTTCTCAGCAATGACTTATGATTTCAGAATTAGATCCCTGAGGTTCTTTAGCAATGATTCTTTAATAATTGTTAAGGTAACAGGAAATGAATTCTTTCTTCGTGGCTTCATGATACTTTACTAACCAGTCTGAAGTTAGTTAGGAGAATCCTTTCCCCTTTCTCTCATTGTCTGTAACTCACTGGTTGTCTGTTCCAAACCTTTGGGGTTAGCTGCTAGCATTCATTTACAAATACAAAATAATTCCATTTAAATTTTGTAAAATTTGATTCTTTTCCTTCAGTCAATAGGTACTTAAGGAATTATATGTATAAAACTGTCACTGAAATTTGTGACCACCATACCACCTAATGTATTCTTATGTTAAATCATTTAGTCATCATTACTGTGCTGTGTTCTCTTTTCAAGTTTCCAAATAAAACAGTAGCCCAAGTTGCCTGCAGTATGCTGAACATGCTGATACATTATGTACATAGACTTCAACTGTACCAAGCTGATTCGCCTTTACGAATTATTCAAGTAAGTAATGTTTAAAAATTCGACATTTTCAATTCTTCTAAATGAACAATAAAATATATTTTCCTGAAATTAAAATACCAGAATATGGACAATTATATTTCACAAAATATTGAATTACTTAATAATAGCAGTAGGGATTTGCATCACACTTACTTGCTGACATGTAACATGCCTGTATCATGCCTATTTTTTTTCACAGAGGAAAAATTATATGAGAATCTTGTCAATAAAGTCCAAGGTTTTTTAATATTAAATATCTTCAAATATGTTTATCTAAGTTTAGTGAGAAAATGATTATTTAAAACATGGATCTGAAGTGTATTTTGCATAGCCATTAAAGAGTTTCAGTATAAAGCAAAAATAATGATTTTGAATACACCCCCCCGTAACAGGGAAGTAGACTATGGCCTCTGTGAGTCCGAACCACAGAGAAAAGACAGAGGTCTCCCAGGTAACTGGGAAGCGAATCATGTGGAAGCTGCATAAGAGGCATAGCAAGCATTTCTCTGCTCCTCTGCCATTGCGTTTTTCATCAAGTACAAACAGGGTGTATACAAATTCTAGTAGTTCTAAGAAATAATGGAGCTCAAATAGCCCCATACACAAACCCACATCAGACTCCTTGCTGCACCCTCCAAGTGTGTTGAAGCCAGTTCTCTTCCTGCCTGCATATTTGGGGTAGCTGTGTAATTTCATTGTCCTTAATGCACCTACATCATTCAAGCAGAACATATTCCTTCGATGTCTTCTGCAAAACTCAATTAAATGTGCTTTTATAAAAAAAATTGACAAAGAATACTGTAATTTGTCTCAAAATAACTTTAAGATAATTTAACCATGAAGATAGTATTGTGTCACATTTATCTGCTGAAAAAAATATTTTAAACTTAAATATTTAGCTTATATTTTAAAAGAAATCCGATATACATCCCCAGATTCTGATAGCAACTATTACGCATCTGCTGCCCAGTACAGAAGCTTCCTCTTATGAGCAGGACAAGAGGGTAAGTATTTTTCATTTCCTTTTAATGGGTCAATTTAATTACAAAGCGCATGACAAAACTTTGTTACAAAATTTAAGCTGTGTTTTAAATCAGAGAGTCACCTTTTTAAGTATAATACAGTATAACTTTCCTAGAGTATTGTTTATCCAAGTGAATTTCTGAAGTATTTGTGGTAAAAGATGCATTTAAAATTGAGATTGATTGTTTTCCATTATTAGAAAATTGTCTTTTTCCTTATCCTTGGTGAATTTACAAGCAAATTAATGTGGAATCTTCGAACTTGCCTTATAGTGAAAGTATTTTCCTAACTTGTAGAGAGTATATTGCAAAATATTTACAAGGTTATGGCTTTTTGCTGTTTCCATAGTATGTACATTCTTAACAAAGATAGCCTGTAATGTTCAGATGAATTTGATTATTGTCATCCTTCAATACAGCTGCAATCTGTTTGTGTTTTCGATGGGCCCGACCGCCCCAGCTAAGGTGGGATCTTTGTTCACCTGATACTCACAGCAGTACTTTCTGTCTCCTGAGAGCTCTCTCTCCTCAATTATTTGGCTTTGTGCTGGGTCCGTGGGACTCAGTGATCATTGAAATTTAGGCACTTTGGTGCAGTTTGTCACTGACAGCTCCATCGTTCTGGATTGCCATTCCCACAGGAGCTGGAGTTCACCTGTTACTCGTTTTGGTGTCCAGAGCTCTGTTTCACCTCTTGTCTCTGCTTGCAGGAAGTCAGGGGCTGTTATAGACTACAGTCATATGCCAGGCTAGCCACTTTTCCACCTGTGGATGCTTCTCATAATTGAAAAAGTTTCCACATGAGCTAATGCTGATCATTGTACATCAAATATCATATAAAAAATTGTCTTACCTATTTTGACAAATGTAGTCCTAATGGGTTTCTTAAAAATTGGTTTAATATAAAAAGACTCAGAGCCCTTCATCATTAGGTTTATTATACTGTGCTTCTGAGAGACAAACTGGTAATTCATTATGTGAAATGAATATGATGTTTATGTGTCATTTATTAGTGAATTAGTTAAGTGGATTTTCTATGAAAGACTTTTATTTAACTTGGGAAATAGTTAAGAGTCTCACACCTATTTATCTGAATTGTTTTCTCTTCCACAGCTAAGTTTTAAAAAGTAAAAATTATTATTTGAACCCAGTAAATTATGAATAGTTTGGAGTGGATGTGGGTCTTAATCTAATGCTGTTCTACAGTGTAAAAACATCCCCGAGTTGATTCTTTAGCTAACTGAGCAGCTTACAATACAGAAACTAGTCAGATTGCTTTCAGATGATACCTGGTGCTGCATAACCTTATTGATATGTTGTGTAGGATATTCTGTGTTATTTGTAAAGCACTAAATACAGATGAATTGGTTCCATTTTATATAATCCTTGATTCACTTTACAGTGAAATTTATGTGCAGAATGGTGCATCACCCTTAATTTGGATCTGCGTTACCTGTCATTTTAAAAACAGCACCCTACAAATCAATTTTGAAAATCATGGGTATCCTCTGAAGTATAGTATCTGCTAGCAGTTTTACCATTATGAGAATCTGTTGAGTGGATGGTCTTTGTTAAATACATCAGTAGCCAAAGTTTTTACTGATGCCATAAGTTTTTAAGATACAGTGGTTAAAGAAGTGTGAGATGCCATTACTGCAGAAGGTTGACTCCAGTGAATTGAGAAAAAGAAAGCAAATCAGAGAAATAAAATAAAGTAGTAAATAAGTTACAGGTGCTGGTTTAATTGATCTGTAATTGAAAGTGTTTGTTCCAGTTGGTGGTTTCTTTACTTCTGTGCCTATTGGATTGGATAATGGCCTTGCCATTGAAGACCTTGCTGCAGCCTCTTCACACTGCAGGAGCAGAAAATGATAAGACTGAAAGATCTGTTCTTAATTGTATATATAAGGTATATGTTTTCTTCGCTTGCTAAATGAGAATTTCTGTGTATGGGGGTACTGTCAGTTTTCATGAGGTCAAAAGTTTTCTGTAAGCTGACCTCTATTCTACTGCTGAAATGTGGAGTACTGGCTCAGTTCTTGCACAATTCACTGTCATAGCTTGACCTTTGGTATATTTGGGATTGTTGATTTTGTTTTACATTTTGAATGTTTAACCAAGCCTTTTTTTTGTATGTCATATTGATTGCATACACTTCTATTGTAGAAGAGTAGCTATGCATTTGAGACTAAAGATGTAACTTTTTTTATACCAAGCAATTTCGTTTAGGAATAAGCAAGCAAAGCAAAAAGCACTGAGTTGTAAGTACTGTCTTTAGGGACATAGAACAAAGATAGTTGTAGGGTTTTTCTTTTTTTGCAAGAGAAAGAGATTAAACCCTCCAGCAGCTTAGACCTATTTTATGTAATTAAAAAACATAGGAGATCTAAAAAGAAAGGCAACTTCATGATTTGTTGTTAAGTTTTGTTTCTTTATTGTTAAATTCCACTTCGGTGTAGAAACTGTTTTAATAATTTTCTTTGCAGACCAGGGTTTGTTTCTGTAAACATTAAGCATCTAAAATTTTCCAACATTTTGTCCTGCCTACCTGGTTCTAACAAACCAATTAAAAATGTAAATAAAAATTAACTTCATTTCTTACAAAACTGTCAAGTTGAAGTTTCATGAGCTAATGTAATGAAATTCTGGTTTTGTTCTAGGTGCTGCATGGATGTGTCTATGGTTCTCAGTGTTTTAGCAACCCTAAGTATTTTCCTCTAAGCCTTTCTGATTTGGCATGTATGGATTACGATCCTTTTATGCATTTAGAAAGCTTAAAGGAACCAGAACCACTGCATTCTCCAGACTCGGAGAGGTCTTCTAAACTTCAGCCAGTCACAGAAGGTTTGTCAGATTGCCTAAATACATTTTCTTTCAAAGAGATTTTTATCTTGGTTTCCATTATTGAAGTGTTGGTCTAAAGCTTAGGTTTTCAGCTGTACCTAGACACTAGGTAAGAACCATTAGTATGGAATGAGCAAACATAATTTTGAGCAGTTACTTTTCGATTAACTGAAATAAGTATGTTCTGAACTACACGAAGATCAATATAATATGGATTCTTCTTTGCTCTGTGTATCAGCAAAAAGTGTTAAGTACTGCAACATGGATAAATGTTGCTTTTTATTTTACTTTCTGTAAATTAATTTGTTTATTTCTTAATTTTGCTCCTTTTTCTAAGAATATTTTGGGGTTTTTTTCCTGTCTCTGCTTGCAATATTGAATGCTTTCTATGAATTTTTTTTAGCCTATCATAATCTGCTGTCAGTCTCTTTACACTGTTTAAAACCACAGTCGTCTAAAAAGAGAGAAATTTTCTCTCATCTGCTTAGAACATTAAGAGACCTGGGAAGTAACATTTTCTTCACAACTCAAAAATAAAAACAAAGAATCAAGAAACTAAGCTACAGAGGAGTACCATATATTATGCAGTGTATCTAGTAAATATCAAATGTCTACATTGGGAAGAAAATTGAAAAAGATGAGATTAAGATACCAGAAACTCTGTGTAGTGCTATTCTCCCTCTGTATTAAGTTGTTCCATTTAGGCTTCCTTAAGGGGATTAAGAACCAGATAAATGCAGCAGCTCTTTGTAGCAGCTGTGTGCTAACAGCAGGTGATTTTGTGGTCTGTAGTGACTACGTGCTGTTTTTTATGTAGAGAAAATGGCTAATCATTGTGCCCTTGTCTAAGGCATGCTTCATCATCCTCAAGTACTTTTTTGGCCAAAGAATTCTAAACATAGAGCTGTCCCCTAATAAGCTCAGTATTGGATTGAACAAGTCTGATTTGAGAACTATTGGCAGGAGGAGCTGTAATTATTAAATTTACTGAAGGTACTATAGTTGGCTTTTCGTCAAATGGCTGTGGTCTTATTAGTAAAAAGTAATCATCTGCTGGGTCAGAATGAAAGAGGCTTCGAAGGATTCATTCTGTCCTAATTACAGTCTCACCTATACATATTATGTAAAGCTAATATTTAAAGCATTTGCCAAAATTAACTTCCACTGCATGTTCTATTACAGTGTAGTGAATTGTAGTAGCTTTTTATGCCTGGCATCTTTTGTATTCTGTAATAATCTGTAATTATGGGTTAGCAGCAAATGCTGTGTGGCTTTTTTAATCTGACAATCTGAAAAGACAACCCTGAATAGATTTCTCTTAAAATTAATACAGTTGCACAAAGCCTTAGCATCGATATCTTCATTTTGCGTTTCCGACCGTGATCTGTTCTTTTATGATTTCTTGTTAAATTTCTAAATAAAAGTAATTTCAGATGTTCCTTTTATCTCTCCAGATAAATTAAGTTTCAGGGCTCTGGAATTGTAAATCAGACTGTGAAAGTTAATTGGCAGACTACAGCATTATAATGCAACCCGGGTCTTGCAACCTTGGCACTTCTACTCCCCATTGCCAGGCAGAGAATAAAATTGGCAGTGTTTAACTGATCACACAGCATCTGTTCTCCCTGGCATTGTTGGAAGAGTGAGAGGAGTAAAACTAGTGGATAACAACCAGTCTGAGACTCGATCAAGACAGAGGGTCAATTAGTGCAAGCTAGCAGCAGAGCAGTATGCCAATGGATCAATCTCTTTTAGCAGAGTAAAAGGGCTATCATAGTATCTTTTTTGAAGGAATGAAAATGAGTAGGGCAGCAGTTGCAGGGAAATCAGGGAAGTTCTTCAAAGACAGGGTGGGAATTGCTAGCCTCTTAGTTCACAAACAAAGCTGAAAGTACTGAAACGCCAGAATTCTTAAGACAGAGTGCTTTAATGCATGTGATTGAGTTGCCCGGTTATGCCTGCCTTTGTTCAAGGTTGGATCCGTCACAAGTGTTGTGAACACTTAACCACAGCATGTAGTATGAGACCATGAAGATATGGGACTTAGAGTGATACAGCTGTGTAATGGGGACAGGATCTATTGAGAGGCTGGAGCAAGCCATGCAAACAAAAGCAGGGCAAACATTTCTTAAATCCTCTGGGAACAGGCAATGTGAGGAATGATGATGACTATTCCCCTCTCTGTTTCAGTAACTTTCCAAGTGCTGTCTCTCATGATGAATCTCTTACATCTAGGATTATCTGTGTTAATCCTGTGTATCTGTCTTTGTTCTCCTTTCCGTAGGCTTCAGGTAAAGTGGTAGATTTCAGTATAAGCTACACAAAAAATAATTTTGAAATTAGGTATTAAGCATATTAAACTGTTATGTTTAGACCAGAATGAACTTTTAGCAGCTGAGAGTAAAAACCTCAGTAGGGAGCTTTTATTGCATCATCAGAACTTGCAGACAGCGAGTCTGTGGTGCTTTCATACATCTAAAGAATCACTGGGCTTGTCTACATGAAGGCTGATGAACTGTTCCTCTAGCTGATATTGACAACAACCTACTGTAGCTACAGTACAGCTGTGTGTGGTGGTTTGACCCTGGCTGGATGCCAGCTGCCCACTAGAGCTGCTCCATCACTCTGCTCCTCAGCTGGACACAGGAGAGAAAATACAACGAGGGGTTTGTGAGTCGAGGTAAAGGCAGGGAGAGATCACTCACTGATTATCCTCACAGGAAAAACAGATTTGACTTGGGGAAATTAATTGGGTTTATTACCAAGTGAATCGGAGTAGAATAATGAGAAATAAAAACAAATCTTCAAAACACTTTCTCCCCATCCCTCTATCCTTCCCAGACTGAACTTTACCGTCAATCTCTACCTCCTCCTCCCCCACAGTGGTGCAGGGGGATGAGGACTGTGGGAGCTATGATCAGGTCAATGCACATTGTCTCTGCCAGTCCTTCCTCAGTGGGGACAGGGCTCCTAATGCTCTCCCCATGCTCCAGCACAGGGTCCGTCACACCACAGACAATCCTCCTTGAACTTTTCCAACATGAGTCCTTCCTGTGGGCTGCAGTTCTTCATGAACTGCCCCAGCATGGGTCCCTTCCATGTGATTTGGGAACAGTCTGCTCCAGCGTGGGTCCCCCACAGGGTCACAAATCCTGCCAGCAAACCTGCTCCAGCATGGGCTCCTTGCTCCACAGGACCTGCCAGTAGCCTGTTCCAGCGAGGGCTTTCTGCAGGGTCACAGCCTCCTTTGGACACCCCCCTGCTCCAGTGTGGGGTCTTCCATGGGCTGCAGGTGGATATCTGTTCCACCATGAACCCCAAGGGCTGCAGAGGCACATCCTGCCTCACCACAGGCTGCAGTGGAATCTCTGCTCCTGTGGCTGGAACAGCTCCTCCCCCTTCTTCATCACTGACCTTGATGTCTGCAATGTTTTTTCTCTCACATACTCTCTCCTCTCTGGCTGCAATTTGTTTCTGCCCATAAACTTTCTTTTTCCTTCTAAAATGTGTTATTTCAGAGGCTTTACTACCATTGCTGATTGAATTTTCAGAGAAGTCACTGCTGTAATCCCCCTGCTATCAAACCTTGCCATGCAAAACCACTGTGCTAATTAACTCCACCTAACTAGCCAGTTCAGACATTCACAAGCTAACTCAGATTGCATAGTGCCCGGTTCTGCTTCCTTCTGATCATCTGCATTTCATTCAGGACCATAAATATATATGAGGAAGAATTAATATGGAACCTCTCCTTCAAAGCTTTGTTTTTTGTTTGTATTAAATTATGCAAACAATTAGGAAAAGATAAAATTGAGAGGGTTTTGTGACCCTTTTATTGAAAGAAAGCTGTGTACATGAAAATAATGTGGTAGTAAGCAAAAGTGCTATATATCTTCTAATGTTAATAGATAGCGAAATTAGACTATTGAATAGAGTCTGGTTGTAAGAAAATAATTTCATGGGATTTTTTTGAAATTATAGGCAAAACAGTTTTTAAACATGTTCTTCATAGATCACAAATCTGTTAGAGATAGTTGTGATTGGAAGATAGTCGTAATATTGCATAGATTCAATCATCTATCAGTTATTGATTTAATTGATTTTTCCCCTATTACTCTTATTTCTCCAAACATATTCTAAACTCTTTTGCATAGACTGATTATTTTTTCCTCTTATTTTTCAGTTTCTGAAGAAAATGTTTTCCTCACCTGATGTTTAGTCTTAGTTTTTATTTAAAAAATAGAAATATAAATTACTTTTCTTTTAAGGCTTTGCTGTTTGCCTTTTTACTGAAAGGATGCAAAAAGCACACTTTAAAAGCAATATACGTAGTGCATCTAGATTAGCACAGTTTGTGTTACTTGAGGGACATTCTAGAGTGGGTTCTCTGTAACCACATGTCTAGATACCTGAATCTTAAAATTAAGAAGCAGTGAGAGTTGCTTAAACTGATGTAAAATACAGGTAACTAAGCTAAACTGAAGATTCTTAGGCTCCATCTAAATGTAATGGAGAGAAAAAAAGAAGAGTTTTCAGAATGATTCATCCCATTGCTCCAATTTGGGCTTCTAACTGAGATGAATCAGTCTGTACAAGTGCATCGTTCTGTAGGCAGCTAAAAGGGTGAGTTAAATTCCACCCGAAGTCATTACTTTTTCTTTCTACTACATAACCTTAGTCATTTAGAAACTGTTCAGCCAAATCTGAATTAAAGAGTTAACACTTTTTAAGGAAATTCCAGAATCCTTCATTCATGTCAGAGATAAAAATTAATGGTGATGGACCTTCAGACTTTCCACAAAAGGGGTGATTTCAGAGACTGACAAAAACAGACAATATAACATGCTCCTATTAAATTACCCAGTGATCATGTACACATATAAATTACGTTGCCAAGCCAGAGGCTGTGCCATTCTAACGAGAGCAGGGATGTGTTTGCTCAGGAAGTCAGGCCAGCAAAGCAGTGGGTTAGGCTGTCTTAATGTGTAGCCATATGACTAGGTTGTAGAATTTGTGGTAAAGCTGTGTCGGCGTGCATTATTGCATATTTTTATCTGCACTTCAGAAACAAAGGGCATGGTTTACATACTAATTTTAATAATTCTAATATATTGGATGTTCAGTTGCTCCTGATTGAGGAGATGTGTTTTGTGGAATTAATATGTATTCTTTAAGGTGCAAATTTAATTTAAAATTCTCCGATTTTCAAAAAACATTACTGGGCTTGGGATTTTTTTTCCTTTTTCTTTCCTAAATGAAACCGTCTACCAAAATCTGATGTGCTGTGTGGCAGAAATTGAAGTTTTCTGTGTCAGTTTTTGATCAATAATACTGTATTCTGAGAGAAGACTCAGAAATGCTATTCTCAGTTTATAAAAGAGATAATCAGAGATATACAATTTTAATTCAAGAGCAAAGCTTTAGAGAAAGGTTGTGTTAGGACTGAGAATGGACCTTTTGAATTTAAATTCATTGTTCCACTCTTTGTACCACCATGTCCTCTTCCATACATCTCTTAGGCTCCTGAGGGAATAAATTCATGCACACAGGCACAATGCAACTATGGTCTGGTTTGAGATCTTTAGGGTTTGCCACAAAACAGTAATAGTACTAACTTAGATGCTAAAAGGTCCCTCTTATTTCTTCAGATTTCCCAGCAGAACAGGAGGCATTTAACCTACATAGTGTGGGACTTCAGGTATCTGGAAAGCTTACATGTGTTTTTGCTCCTAGGACCCAGAGAAAAGTATTACCTTACCTGTGCAGTGCCAAGTGCTAAATACTTGGCATAGATATCCTGACAAAGATGAGCATCAGGCTTTGCTTTGTCCAGGTGCTCCTCAATACTGTGCTGATAAATTTTTCTTCAAGCATCCAACTTACTCTTTGTCTTGTATAAACTTGCTTCCAGTTCCTTCTTATATTTCAGTAGATGGCACTATAACTTAATTTCCTTGTATGCCATCAATACCTGGACATTTAATTCAGCATCACTGAATATTTTTGTCTTTGTAAATTGTAAACCTGAAGAATACTACAGATTATGAAAATATAATATGTAATTTGTTTGTATTAATTTCCAAGGCCTTAATTTATTAATATAGTTGAGTAGATACTAGTTTTGGAATTGTGTAAATATTGTGTTGATTTTGCCAACTATTAACTGGATGAAATGTTTCCCTTCTCGCAGTTCAGATGTGGTGCTTCCTAAAGGTAGAGAAGAGCCAGAATCCCAAATGTCTCTTACATGCTTTACCCCAGCCTTGTAGGGGGTGAAAAAAAGCAAATATATACTAATTGTTTATTTTTGCAGATGCAGAATGCATCCATCTTCAGAAACTGAAGGTCTGTAATGACAGTCAGTACACAGTACAAATTAGCCTTTATTTTTCCAGTGAAACTATTTAAGACACCTTAGACTGCAAAACGAAATTTGTTTCTTAAATATTAGGTTTTGTTGCATATAAATACACATTATAAAGGGAGATGAGTTCATTATACCTTACTTACACATCCAAGAGCTTACATTTTCTCAGTAAATACTGAAGGAAAAAGTAGCATAATTCAGAACATTCTGGTTTGATGGATTTTTGATGAGAATAAAAGTGAAGTGTTTGCAGCTGTTTTCAATGTTTAATATTGTTTAAAATAGATGATGTAATCCTGAGGAATAATCTTGCTTTATCTTCCCCTAGTAAATCCCAAATACAGGGCATCCAGGTCAAGTTATAAGAGAGACGCTACAGAAACATGTTGATCTTGTTGATCAATATTGCCATATTGATCTTGTTCCTTCTTCTACCTGTGTTCTTCTACAGCATAATATTTTTGTGTGGGGGTCCCCTGAACCAGCTGAGGTTTGTCTGCCTGACAGAGTCACTTTGACCAGCTCTGTACTTCGTAGGCAATATAGAATGGATTTGATAAAGAATTCAATAACAATATAGTACTGGGTTAGCAGGATGTGATACAAACACTAAGAAATTCCTTTTGTGAATTTAGATGACATAAAATGCAAGGGGAAGGTATGCAGCAAGGAAGGAGGTGACAAAAACTGTATTGAAATACCAGTGCATCTCACAGGATGAATTCCACATAAGATGGACATGATTAACTTCTCTTTCCTTCTTAAAATGCAGTTGGGGCATGAGATTTACTTTTTGAAAATTTTGCTAATGTCAGGTTGTGTTCAAAACCAAGAGCCTGCTCTTGGTTTTGTACTTTTGCACTTTAAAACCATCCGGTAGTATTCTCAAGCTAACCTACAGCTATATGCTCCCCAGGGAAATTAAGATGGATTAGAGGTTTTGTGCATCTATTTCGCTTTTTATTTCTCAGTGTAATTATGTTTATAAATATAAAAATACACTGCAGTTGGAATGGGCACCTTGCAACTCAGTTATGATCTCTACGTCAAAAGCAATTTAAGATTTATTTTCATTAGATAAGAAACAGTGTATTGTAGAAGAACAATGCTGATAAAGCTATGGTAAAGGAGGTATGGTAGACTGTAAAATAATGAAAATGCTGCTTTGACTGTCTTATGATTTTTCATGCTATTTATACAAGAGACCAGTGTTCATCAAAATACATATTTTCCATTACTGAGTTGAATGTATCCTTAGCTTTCAGTGCTTATCCTCTGTTTAAAACTCATGAAGAGGGGACCAAAAGAAATGTTTAAATCTCAACGTTGTTTTCTGAACTCTTCTTAAAACCTGTGCTCTTTCTCTTGCAGTGAAAACTCACATGCAACAAGGATTAATTTCTGTAGCTGCTCGTACTGTAATAACACATCTAGTCAACCACTTAGGCCACTATCCCATGAGTGGAGGTCCTGCTATGCTAACCAGTCAAGTGTGTGAAAACAACGACAATCCATACAGTGAAAGTCCTGAGCTTTCTCCTGAACTTTTTGAGAATCCAAATCTTCAATTCTTTGTGTTAAACAATACTTCCCTGGTGTCTTGCATACAAATCCAAGCAGAAGACGATATGCCTGGTGGAGGACTGTCTGCTGGACTTGCATCTGCTAATTCAAATGTAAGAATTATAGTGCGTGATCTATCTGGCAAATACTCATGGGATTCAGCCATTTTGTATGGACCATCGTCTTTGTGTGGATCTTCACAACAAACGTCTTTTGCACTTTCATTATCTCAGCAAGATAAACCAGAAGATGCTCTTTCGTCTTTTGAGCATGTGGAGGATGTATCTGCAAGGGATGGAATGACACTCCAAGTAAAAAGGAAATTTAGAGACACTGTACCAACGTGGGATACAATTAGGGATGAAGAAGATGCCCTTGATGAGCTCCTGCAGTATTTAGGTGTTACAAGCCCTGAATGCTTACAGAGAACTGGTGTCTCACTCAACATCCCTGCTCCTCAACCAGTCTGCATCTCAGAGAAGCAGGAGAATGATGTCATCAATGCAATTCTGAAACAGCACACAGAAGAGAGAGAGTTTGTTGAAAAGCATTTCAATGATTTAAATATGAGAGCTATGGAGCAGGATGAGCCAACCTCACAAAAGCCCCAGTCAGCATTTTACTACTGCAGATTACTTCTCAGTATACTGGGAATGAATTCTTGGGATAAAAGGTAAAAAGAATTACAATTTAAAAACTTTCTTTTAAGAAATTGTGCTATTCTTACCATGTAATAATAGTTGATCATAGAGTTGGTTAAGCCAAAAATACTCCAGGCCAGCTAACAAAAGAAGAGAGAGGATGTGTAACTAAGGGCATCTTTCTTCTGAAATGGCAGCTTTCTTCTGCATTTCAACCTGTCATTTTGAGAGACAAGGAAAGGAGGAACCTGTTGCCTTTCTTGTGATTTATATTTTTCTTTAGAACAGTGTTTGAAGGCGAATTGAAGGCGTGATGTATTTTCTTTGCTTCCCATGTATGTTCCTGAAAAAATCATTACCTTTCTATGCCAGAATGAGACTCAGAAAGTGTCATATTCTCAGTTATTGTGTTGCTGGACAGTATCCTGCTGCTTTGTCTGCTCAGAGCACGCTTGCATGCAGCCTCAAAGCATTGCATCTGTGTTAGCTAATGAGAAAGATGTGCCCCTACTATTTATTTCAACATTGTCCATGCTTGGGTATTGTTTAGAACAACAGGAGAATAGCAAGTTCAGTTACAAAAGGAATGTCTGTGTTTATGTTATTATTTTTATGTGGGCGTAGTTAGCTGCATGTCTGCATATACATGTGGATATGTACCAATATTATCATCCTAGAATGTATGGGTCTTTCTGAAATCTTCTTTTCCTATTGCTGTCAAATTCCCTATTAGAGTCATTGAAGTATTTTCTTACTATGAAGGGAAATTGATATTCTGTAAAACAAAAGTAGTCTGTTTCACTGAGGTATCACTGGTATCGGACAAAATTTTGGTGTTACAACCCTTCTTACTTAATTCCTCAAGGCAGTCTGGTTCTGAACAGTACTGCTCTTAAGCTCATTCCAGTGTGTTTTGTGGGAAACATCTTAAGCACAGTTGAAAAGAAATTAAAACTGCCTTTCTTGCTCTAACATACTGTTTTGGTTTTTTCCTTTAAATTGTTACAGCTGGGTGGGTGACTACTGAGCTATGTTCTGCTCACTTCTGCAATTCAGAATAGCAAAGGATCTGTGTTTAATGCACTAACTCTCTAGAACAGTAGATTAATGGGACTGTCTTTTGTCACTAAGCATATGTGTTATGGCCTCGTAAAGTGTGCAGCTTATATATGCATTAAAGGGAGCTCTGTCTGTTCTTCTGTAGAGAAGAGATGGATCCCAGTTGGATCCAATAGGTTGACAGAAGACAGTGGAAGGAGTGAAAGGTTGTACTCAGGGCTGTAATGAATATAGATTTCCTGGAGTAGGAAAAATTGTGCGCATACTTTTTTGAAGTTATCTTAATTTTTAAATGTTAAGAAAGTACTGTTGACAATGCAAAATCGTTTGTTTACTATTCTTGAATGGACCTGGAAATGTTCTTGTACCATTCTTGTACTGTTCTGATTCCATCAGTTAACAGGTGATAATAGAATTACAAATTTCTCTATTTAGAAGGAGCTTTCATCTCCTGAAGAAAAATGAGAAGTTACTTCGAGAACTCAGAAATTTGGACTCAAGACAATGGTAAATTCTTTTAATGACTGCCTACTTACTTAAGTGTGCCTGTATTTAAATGCCTTTAATTGCATAGTTGCAAGAGTTGAGCAGAATTTTTGAATGTTTTTTTAATTATTATTGTATTTTACATTGTATTGTAGTTACTTGTGTTAAATGGAAGTTGCATTAGTATTGTCTGTAGAGTGAAACTCTGCAAGTAGGATACCATGAGATAAACAGATTTCAAAATAACTTATGATTATTTGTATTTGCATAACAAATGAATGGTTTTAAAACATTGATATATCAGAGTCTCCACATTTTAAGCTTTGGCTAATTGTGCAGCTGTTTTCTCATGCTGCTGATATTTGAAGACATGGAATTCTAGTTGGAATTGTAGCACAGAATTAAAAACTGGGTTGGTTTTGTAGAATTTGAAATAAAATGCAGTAGAAGTTTTAAAAGTGTGAGAAACCACCTACAGTTGCTGCAGTGTCTAGTAGCAAGCTGTGAACAGAAGACATTGCTATTTACTTATAGATTCTTCATTCAGTTGCATAAGCTGCACTTGCAACAGCATTCAGAAGGCTTAATGGGCAGTGCAGTGTGTGTAATGCCTGTGTTACAGGTTTTGCTCGTTTCAAAAGCCCAGCCATTCCATTAGCAATTGGTACAGCTTGTGCATCCTGCATCTTAGGAGTCATGAAAGGGATAAGTGCTGCTCACACACAGCAAAACTTTAGGCTCTAGAGAAGACAGGAGTAGAAAAGACAGAATGGGAATATGCAAATGTAGAGGGAATACAAAAAGAAGCCATATAGTTGTACTTGGATTCCACTATGTATTTTTAATATTTTTAAAGCCATGCTCTGTCTGCACTGTTTGCATATTTTGGTTTCATATTAGTAAAGTCACTGTCATTCAATGACTATTCTCTGTTTTACAGCCGAGAGACACACAAGATTGCAGTGTTTTATGTTGCTGAGGGACAGGAAGATAAACACTCCATTCTTACAAATACTGGGGGAAGTCAAGCCTATGAGGATTTTGTAGCTGGTCTTGGCTGGGAGGTATTTATTAAAATGTTTTTATCCTAGGCTTGTTTATAGAGAAAATTACAGATCCCTTTATATAGCTCTTTAGCCCTTCAGCATTTTTCACAACTACTGAAATACATTGGTTTGCAAATGGGATGTAGAAAAAAATGCCAGTTTTGATTTCATTAGCAATATTAGTTATTTGAATTTAAGGTCTTACAATTTAAGAAAGTTTGTGCAGGCAGAAATAATTCTTTAATGTGCAGTCCTGTACTTGGCTTTGTTGGACTGATTAGAAGGCATCTTGATTTACCTGTAAACTTGTAAAGTGTTAATTCCATTGCAGTTTGAGCTTTGCTCAGATTTGAGACTCCAAAAAGTCCAAACAAGCAGCTTCTCACACGCTCCCTTCCTCCTGCCTTCCACTGCAGGCGTGTGTCAGTTCACGCTCCACTCTAACAGTTAGAAATACAGTGATGTACCCCCTCATCTATGTGGGCCTGCAACTCTTTAGTCACTTGTTTGATACTGTTACAAGGATTCCCTTTTTTGCATCCCTTCTTTCAGACCACACAGGATTAATTTCCACTGTAAAGTTCAATTTGACACTGTTGCACAGAAGTACAGCAGTGACTCTAGCTCCTGGCTGGCTGCATAAGAACCTGCAGGTTTTTTGTTCCTCTTGGAACTTGTGCTCATCAGGAATGTCCATATGAGTGTCTGTCTTACTTATTTTTTGGGTATACCTTAGGTATATAAGAGCACTACCAGATTAGCTGTGTGACAATGACTGAGTTTTCCACAGGAACAGCAGAAAACTGCTAAAAGTCTGCTGGTTTTCATGAATGTAGGTGTTTATTTCCCACATTCAGGAGCCAGCAAAAACACATTAGTACCTTCAAATATCCTTCTTTAGTGGTTTAATTCTCTTAGGCATTATTAGCTAATTTAAAGAGTTGCTAATTTGGATTAATATTCCTTAATGAGCTAGCTAATATTTTAAGGCCTTTACATTAAATTTTGGATCCTTTATTAACAGAAAAACAAATACATCCCATGTAAGCAGAGATTAAATGTATTCACATCTGAGATATAATTTTCTTTAGTCACTGTTTTGCTCATTAAGTCACAGTCACTGCTCATTAAGCATGGTCATTTCAGTGACAAACTATTTCCCATAGAACCAAGGCTTACAAACTTATTTATGAATTATCAGTTAGTTTCCTGTGATTTTTTTCATATTCACAGAATGAAAATTTCTCAAAATATGTATGAAAGGTAACAAGACAATTTAAAATTGCCTAGCTCTCACATGGGGTATCTTCAGAGCTCAGGTCAAGGTTGACGGAGTAGAATCTTTAAAACTTGAAAAAGCACATGTAAGTGACTACACAAGTGATCAGGGAGTAATGCAGTAAATATTTATTTACACAGCCTTTCATTTTGTCTAACCTCATCTTCCAAGCAGCTTCTGTGCTGAATGTAGAATATAGAATGCTACTGCACTGCAGGTGATTTCTTGTCTAGTCAGCAAGTCTGAGCTCTTTTAGAAAAAATAACTGTACTGTTGTGAAAATTATCTTCAGCTTTAAAGTTCAGTTGAAAATGTATTTTAAAGTATAAAGACTGTATTTATCACCTGATAATTTTTTTCTTGTAAAGTTTCCTGGGCTTTCTTTCTAGGTAAATCTCACAAACCATTGTGGCTTTATGGGAGGACTGCAAAAAAACAAAAGCACTGGATTGACCACTCCGTATTTTGCTACCTCAACAGTAGAAGTAATGTTCCATGTGTCAACAAGAATGCCTTCTGATTCAGATGATTCTTTAACAAAAAAGGTAGGTATCTCTGAATAACAGTTTCCTTTGGTAATAAACCCAGAGAAATTAGAGTAAAAGAATATCCAGTAGCTTTTGGGGTTTTTAAAAAAAAAAATAAATGAACAAAACCAAAAAACCCACACACACATAAAATAACATCCTTAGCTGCTAAGAGTTGGTATTTTGCTGAGGTAGGTTAAGCAATATAAATTATTCTCTACCAGTTTCTAACTTTACCATACTGGTGATTTTTGCCATCATTGCAGCTGTTGGCAGGAACACGTGTAGTGGGGAAAAGTGCAGGTAGGTAATGGTTTGTGTAGAAGAAAAAGCATTACATCTGAATGATGTCTTAGTACCTTGAGACCTTAAATGCCAGTTAATAAATATGTGATGAGTACTTTCTAAGATGACTGTTTATTCACTTAAGTGTCATGTGCTGGCTATTAACATAATTTTCCCTTTTAAAAAAATTAAAAATATGAAGACAATGTTTATTGTATATAAGGGGTTTTGTCTTGGAGCAAGCACAGATGCTCAACACTGATATGATTTTTTTATAAGTGCCTTAAGAAAACAATGGTTTGCTGTATTGGTATTTTTTTCTTTAGAATTTAATAAATTCCACATTAGTGATAATAAGTTACGGTGTCGAACATGTGTCCTATTATAAATGAACAATTAGCTATCATTAGACTGTCCCCCCGTCCTGCATACATACATCTTCAGATGTGCTAATCCATTCAGTAGACACGTTAATGAGCGCCGGCTGAAGTGTAATATTGGAGGAACTGAAGCTGGTTGACCTCAGCATGGAGTTTAATACTTGTAATTAAATTAGACAGTAGACAGTTAGTAAAGAGAGAAATAGCCATGCCTCTGGCAAGTTTCAATTATTAATGACTTTTTTGTTCTTTGTTTTGAACTTGAATTAAAAAATATTCTTGTTCTTATTATAGACTATGTGCTATAACTTCTCACTGTTGCATCTTAGGTTGGTTTGGTTGGTGTGGGGTTTTTTAACTAATAATGTTTTTGCATGT
The DNA here is from genome assembly GCF_000695815.1 of Acanthisitta chloris. Lineage (NCBI taxonomy): Eukaryota > Metazoa > Chordata > Aves > Passeriformes > Acanthisittidae > Acanthisitta > Acanthisitta chloris. The sequence goes on from NW_008671326.1 coordinate 85,910, forward strand.
CTGCCTATGATGCTGCATCCTTTCTGTTCCTTATTTCCTGAAGTAGGGCCAGGGTAATACTTAGGTGGTTAAATGGTTTATAAAAGTGGTTTAATAGCAAAAGTAACTTATTTTAAAATAAGATTCTTGCTACTGTTTTAGTATAGAACAACCTGTAGGGTTTTTTCTACGCTGTCTTCTTTATTTTTTAAACAGAAACTTGTTTTTTTAAAACACAGCTTGTAATTATCTTTGCAATGTTTGTTTATAATCTCTTTGAATTAGAACACTACAAAGTGTTGACAAGGAGGACTATGGGTCACAGTGAAAATGAATGAATAATGAGTAATTTGAAAATGCTGTGGACTTCAGCAGAACACACAAGCAAGATCTCATGTCTGTTTCCAGGAGCATGTCATGAATAAGTGTTTTAGGTCTCTCAAAAAATTATCTGCAAAGGCATTGGCAAAAGCAGGTGTAATATTAAAGTTAAAGCATGACAAAGTTTGTTGGCAGGGTTCACTCTACTACTTAGTAGATGGTTAAAGCAGACAGAGAAAAGTCAGACTAAAATCTAAAAATCAATCAGTCTAAAACTAAAATCAACCAAATATGATCTACGTGGAGGCTAAGGATGAAGAAGGGTAAGGATGCGAAAGGGTAAGAATGAAAATGAGTAAGGAAGATACTCCCTGAGTCATAAGGTTCAGCATGACCCCCCTTGCCAAACTTAGCCCCAGACTTGAACAATGGTTTAGGCCTAAAGGTTTTTAACAGCACTTAAACTTAACAACACTTGATCAATAGCCTAATTCAAGCTGTTTAACAAAAGATTCTATAGAACAGTATACAGCACAACAGTAACTCACTTGGGCCTGAGTTACTTAAGAATGTAAGTACATTTGCTACACATACTCGCACACACACAGACCTAAAGGAGTATGTGCAAGATGTACCCGTGAAAAATTCCTGTCAAGATCAGTGAAGATGCCTTTGCATCTTCTCAACAGGTGAAGGGTTGATCCTCGAGGAGTAGGGGTATCAGCCCAGGCTCTGTCATTGGTATTCAGTGCCAGTCCTCCAAGTAAAGCAATTTAAGAGTTTGCTAGCTCTGAGAGGTGTCCCACTCAGAGGGAGATTGCTGGCCACAGCCTGCTGCAGGCCAGGAGGGTTCGAAGGGTCCCACTTAGGACCACTGTTTATAGAGTCACAAGAGAGTTGACTTTAGTCACAGTAATTTTCCATCCTGGCTGCAATTCTGGTCGGTAACTTTCTTTCAAAGTTTGATAACAAAAATGTCCTTCCACTTGGGTTGTTATTCAGGCAAGATAAATACATTTCCAAGGCTGTTTGTTAAAAAACAGGAGCTTGTTAGCCAGCATGGGTTCTTTGGACCAGACAGTGTTTCTGATAAGCTCAAGAGGAGCTTAGCCCAGGTGCTGTTTGTCAAGGCCAAGGCCTAACGAGCATTTCTGAGATCATAGTGCAGCCTAATGAGCAGGGAGGGAGGGGTGCACCACCACAGACCACCCTGAATCTACATATAGATATTGCTGCCAGGGAAGGTTCAGTGCTGGTCCAGGCCTCCTGTGACTCAGTTTGTGAAAACTGTGTCATAACAAGTCCAGTTTGCCCCAGGCCTTTTTCTCTCCTCCTTTCTCCACAATCTCACTCATCAGTAATTTGGAATATTTGAGGTCTGTATGGGTATGTAGAGTGTATCAAAAGATTGGGATTATATTTATGGCTCAGCTACTGATAGACTCAGTTAGTTAAGCTGCATTATTCCTCTGTGACTTGCCTGTTCTTGATTGGTGTGTCAGTTTTGTTCTTTTTAAGCACTTTTTCCCAAGAGCAGATGCTTGTGAGCCTCTATGTCTCTCCTCCCTTCCCTAACACCTTTTGGCGCATTCCGATTGAATTTAGTAGAGACATCTTTCAGAGGTGTTCGTTTTCTGTATGTTTAACGATGATAGGTTAAGTAAAAGAGATGGAGTGAGAGTGACTTTTAGTGCTCCTACTCAGCAAGTAAAGACTACATGGGAAGAAGCATTAGATATCAGGGAACCAGCACCAGAGACAAACGTTATGAAAGTCATCCCAAATTTGAGAGAAGCATCAGCTGATGTTTACACCTTGGGAGAAACCAGCAAGTGGTATCAGGAGACATGAGTAGGAAGACAGTCTTAATTCATTTACTAGTTCTGCAATCACTCATGCTGATTGGACCGAACACATCAGCAAAAGGAATGTTTTATGAAATGCTGTTTACCTCATGCACACTATCAAAATTATTTGGGACCTGTGTGAAGGCTAACAATTGTAACCATTCTGAGTGCATGTACTGTTTGTGGCCCCCAGAAGAACTTGAGATTTGAGCTGCTCTACATGTCTTTCCTGTGAGTTTTTGTCTGTTTTATTCAGTGGGAGAAAAACAAGCAAAATTGCAGTAGTTGGCTTAGAAGTGCTGCTGGGTTTTATATTGTAAATGTGCCTAGAGGTACACGATAGGTTGATCTTATAAATGGAAATTAAATTGAATTAAAACAAAACTTCTTCCTGCCAATTGAGCCACTGCAAAATCAAGATTCTGCTCTTTCAGGGGCTTAGTCATTTTTAAACTTATTTTCCATCAGTCTTAGAGAGTAGTAAATAAAACTTTTAAGTGTCTTGATACCTCTGAAGCATTTGTTTCTGAAGACATGAAGAAGAGCAAGAAAAGACATGAATTCAAGAAGATTGGATGGAAATATTCTGAATGTGTAAAGGAACTTAACGCTAAAATGCACATATAAAATAGGTATTTAATTTGTAAATATTAACTTAAAGATTTAATGCTGCTAATGCAATCCATTCTGTTTTTCTTAGAATTCAAGATTAGAGTAAAAAGTATTTACACTACCCTTACAAGAACAAACATGCAAAGACTATCAGGACTAAACAATGTGAAGATTCAGTTCACAAAATGATGAATACTAATTTATCCTGAGCTTTTGGTTTATTGCATGATTCTAAGTTGTGTGTGACATCATCCTAACCACATAAAATGTTTACAGCTCCCAATATTTATAGCTAGGGTTGGATTTTTTTATTGTGTTTATTGTGTTTTATTGTGTTGGGAACTTGAAGGTTTATAGCTGTAAATTAATAGTACAGTATTTTTTTGGAGTTACAATTAGATACACTTGTTGCTTAAAAAGATGCACCCAAGAAACCAAACACACCACAGTTGTTGAGACAAAGCTTTGTGAAAAATTGATCGTGAGGGTACATACAGTATAAACAGTAGTGCCACCCATGTTTAATGGGCAAAAGTAGCTGCATTAAGCCATTACTTCAGATATCTCTGCTCCTTCTGTTCTTTTTATAATAAACACTTTGATTTTTGAAGAAGAAAAAATTCAAGGCTAGCCGTTGTATCATAAGAAAAATGTAATAGCCTTTTTTTCTCCCTCCTTTAGGTAAGTGGGTATTAGAAATTACAGTAATTTTGGCAAGAGTTCAAGGGTTAATGCAGCAGATAAATAAAAGGAATTTTCTGTAAATTGAGCCCTGCATTATTTCAGTTGTCTTGCCTTTCTAAACCTAACTCATTTAATTTTAAAAAGTAAATACTTAAATTCTTTCTGACAGTGTGCTTTGCTTTTACTATCGTTTATTACTTCAATTATACTTGGTATCACTTAGAACAATCTGCCATTTGGAAATTTCAGTATAGCCTGCAGCTTAGTATTAAGTCTGGCTGCTATTGTAACATGTACAGCATATGACACTAATGTATCAAAATTAGATTTGATCATCCCTCCTGGTTATATTTATTTCACGTTTCTTTTGTATTCAGTTAACATAAATGTATTAGGAGAGCTGACACATGATGATGGCTATAGAGTAAGAATATTTTAAAGTACTTTGAGTTAAATTTGAAATTTCAGGTAACCTAACAGTTGGTCATTTTTATATATTTGTTCTAATGGAGTAGAGTTTCAAAACAAGCCTAAAAAAATCTGTTTGTCTCTGACATCTCCTCAGGGCTGTCTTCCCGACAGCTCAGGTTTAAAATGGCTAAAACAGAGCTCTTAATCTCCTTCTCATTGCCACCTTTCTGGATCATCACAGATAACATGACCATTGCGCCTGTCACTTGTGCCCATAGCCTGAAATCATCTTTAATTTGGTTCACTTTCTGAATTCTTACATTCAGTCTGTGCTTAAGACTTGCTTTTCCTACCTAACATTTCTTGCAACATAGTCTTGCCATACACACAGTTAAAATTTATCCACTGTACCATAAACTGTTGTTTTGATCGCTGAATGATCCTTTTTCTGGCCTTGACACTTTCATTCTTGAAGAATGCTGATATAAAAGATACTTTTCTAAGCTTTAACACCTTTTTACAGTTTCTTTGCATTTGTCCATTTCCATTTTGTGTCTTGCTTTATGCTTAGATAATAAACTCTCTATGGCAGTTTGATCTGCATTTAGAGTGTTAGGATACTGGTGTGTAATGTGTAGTTCCTGGTGTTTCAGCTGCTGTATATTACCAGTTATCTGGTGCCTTATTTTAGGGCTTTGTATTATTTATATTATTTCTGTACCTTATGTCTCTGATACAGATTTGCACTTTGTTATGCATACTGTGATGTATGCACATACAAAGTTGTAAATTCAAGAAAACAAGGTTGGGAAATGGATGTGATGATGTAGTTGCTTACACATCTGGTGCTGAGTTTTGAGTAACCATTAACACAGAATTCAGTCTTTACACCTGTTCATTCTGTGTGCATCAAATCCCATTCTGTTAGATACCCTGGGACCACACCTTCTTGGGAAACTGTTTCTGTCTCTCCTTAAGCTTTCAGTGAGCACAGGTGGTGGTAGCTTGGTATCTTTGTCCTATTTGGGTGCCAGACACTGAATTATGGGATGCTTCCAATTCAGTAGAAAGATCTAAAGAATCCAGATTAAAGTTGGAAGAGGCTCTGGCAGTCCTGTGGTGTAATAATTACAGTGAGTGATGGAGTCTCCAAATGTTTGCTGTACTTGCAGGAGAGCTTGGTTGTGGAGCACTGCTCAATTCCAAGGTTCTTCAATAGGGAGCTGGAAAATGGAGAAGAAAATCTGAAATTCTTCTTTCTAAAAAGTATATCCAAAACCTAGCAGACCCTGGAAAGCTTTTCAAATCAGTTTCAGGTATTGGATCTCTTCCATGAATCAAGTGTTGTTGATGAGTCAATTTACCACCATTCAAGCATTTTCATAAGCTTTGCTTGCTGACCAAGGTGAGGACATCTGAATGAAGCAATAAGGAGCATTGTGTTAGTGTCAGAGCTTCTGATCTATTCTTGAAAAAGGAACAGAATGACTTATCTTGACTTCGTCTGTTGTTTTTATCAGTCGTCTGACCATCTATAATGGAAAAAAGTCTTTGATCATAGTTTTGATCCTGAGTACATCTTTTTTTATAAACCACCATTCATAATTTATAGCATCATGCACCTACCTGCACAATCTGATTTTGACTCTCAATCCATTACATGTCACAGAGATGCCATTCTGCATTTTACTCAAACTGGATCATTGCCAGATCACTCTCAGTAGTATTCATGAGGTGAAATACATATAACAGGACTTGGAACTCCTTGAAATAATCTGATTCAGTTTCCTTTTTCTCTGAAGATGTTTGTGCTTTCAGCATGGACTGTGTTCTCACACATCTGTGAAGGTATAAAGCAAACTTTGAAATTGGAGAAAAAAGTCACTAATGGCTTTGGTACACCTGGCATCTAAAAACATGTGTCCCTTGTCAGTAATCCTCCTTCTGAAATAGCCACACAGCACACTTGTATCACACCAAAATCTATAGCAATCTAATGTGAAAGCATACATCAGTAGTCATGCTCTGGGTAGCTTTCACAGAAGTGTAAGAACTGTCTCATTAGCTGTAGGTATCAATAACAGGTACACAGGGGCAACCTTTGGTAATTGAAATTCAGAGGCAGTGATGCCCTCAAGAAGCTGCACTATCTAAACTCTCTATATATTTTGGATTTTAAAGCCATTTCTTTGGCATGTACACTGTCACTGTCACTTGTTTCTGTCTATGAGTCTGTTGTCTTTGAGTCCAAAGATGGTAAGTAAAGGAGGGCTAATTCTTCAAGTAAATAGTTCAGAGTTGCTGATTTAGGAATGGTGCAGTGCAGTGGTGGTGTATTGGTTCCATTTCTGCTTATGGCAGTCAGTTCAATGAGTTCAGTCAATGCTCCAGATGACCATCCCTCAGTATAGAATCATGTATTTTTTCACATTCTGTAACATTTCATGTCTAAACTGATTTGCCTCATGCTTTCTGTTTGGCTAGGCAGCCTCATCCTCCCTGAGCTTTTCACTTCCTTCTAAGAGCAGGCCCATCAGTCCCTGATACCCTGTCATTGTCATATTTCAGCATATACTTTGACTGTCACTTCACTCAGGAAGCAAAACGGGAACTTTTGATTTATTTTTTTTTTAATCTGAGGTGCATTTCCTCACTGACTTCTCTGGTGACAAAGCCAGTTTAAGAGGTGACAACCCTGCTTTCTGCTCCTGTTATGCTTCAAAAAAAGGTGCTAACAAGTTATTTTCTTGGGCTGTGTTTGAAGCCAGTTCAGTGAAATGAGCTGAGTTGTAAACAAGAACCTTGGATCATGTCTGTGATCCATTGGTCTCATGAAGAAGAGAAGATTGTTAACTATGGCCAAAGGAGAGGAGGCCAAGGAAAACAATCTATTAGTCAGCGATACTAGAGGACACTGAAGTGAAGCTGTGCCTTATGTAACTTAAAAGGTAGAATTCTGCCCCGATGAAAATTCAATAGGAAAGGCTGTTCTGGTGCCAAAGTGCAAGGTTTCTTTAATGTTTCACTAGAAAACAAAAGGGTTAGAAGGAAGTTGCTTTTCCGGTGATTTGGGGGGGGGGTTTGTTGGTAGTGTATTTTGAAGTTTATTGTATCAAGTATTGAAGTGCTCCAAGCTATAGCCAGGATAAAAACAACTAAGTGTGCTTCATGTTGCTCTCTTATCGCTCTTATTTGACCCTATTGCTCTCTACAACTACCTGAAAGGAGATCGTAGCAATGTAGGAGTCAATCTCTTCTCCCAGGTAACAAGAGACAGGAGTAGAGGAAATGGCCTCAAGTTACACTAGGGCAGTTTAGATTGGATATTAGGAAAAATTTCTGCACAGAAAGGGTTGTCAAGCATTGGAGCAAGCTGCTCAGGGAAGTGTTGGAGTCACCATCCCTGGCGGTATTTAAAAGATGTGCAGCTGTGGTGCTTAGAGACATGGTTTAGTGGTGGACTTGACAGTGCTGGGTTAGCAGTTGGATTTCATGATTCTGGAGGTCTTTTCCAACCTAAATGATTCTGTGGTTCTAAGGTAGGAGGGGTTCAGACCCTCAGAACAATTCTACAGTTACTTGTCTTTTATGGTGTTCATCATTGTTATGTGTTCTCCAGGGTTTCTGCAGCTGCTGTTTGCATGCTGCCCATTCAGGTTGCTGCCTGGTTTTATTCTAATCTAGTCAAATAAAACTCAGGGTAGTGAATGTCATTATAACCAGTTCTTTTGTTGGGTTGAGTTTACTGTTGGCACAAGAGCATCCTGAAGTAAGTGTTGTTCAAAATAATTCAGCCATCTACACAAGAGGCAAGAACAGCTCACTTCAAAGGCACTGCAGCCCTTGTAGATTAGATGTATGTATGGTCTGGTCCAGGCAAAACAAATGACTTGTTGAACATCAGAGAAGGAGGTGTGGTATTGATGCCATCTGTCCTTTGCCTAGTCCAACACTGAAGAAAATCTTTTTTTTTTTTTTTTTTTTTAGAAATACAACCCTGGTTTTTAGTCTGATACAATGTAAAGCTAACAGAGATTATTTTTTTTCTTAAGTCTGCTACTGACAACTGGTATAAGCCTTCAAATAAGATGTAGCATTGCAGGAGATTTTGTAAAATATAGAAGTGAATACTTGATGTGAAATTTCTCTGAAGACTATGTATATGTTTTGCTTTTATTTAAAGTGTAATCAGGTTCTGAAAATGAGCACAGAAAATTGTTGCCTTTTTATGTACAGTAGCTCCCATAAGTGCTCTGATTAGTTTCTGTATGTTACCTGTTAACAGCAGTTCACAGTGCTGTCCTTTGAATAACGTCAAGGTAATTTTTTGACAAATTCCACCTACCTAAAGCTGTGCAAACAAGCTGAAAACTGTGGGTGAAGACAAATGTCAGCTGTAACTGGTGATGCACTAGGGGATTAAAAAGTGATTCCAGTTTGAATTTTCAGGAATAGCCCTTACTGGAAAGAATCTTCACATTTAATAATTAGAATGTGTTTGATCAGTATACATAAAGCCTCTCTCCATTATGTTAACATTTGTTATCAGGTGGTAGTGTTCAGCAGAAGGAGCATTTTGGAGCTTCAGTGCAGATAATTCCAGCGTGTTCAAGAAATTCCTTAATGTGACTGTATGACTCCATCTGAGGATATAGCATGCCTTTGGCCATTTTGAGCCAGATCAAGAGCCATTTTATAGTTTTTTGGGGAGCAGGGTGGTTTTTTATAAAGGTACACGCATTTCATGGGAAATGAGCATTTTGTTTAGTTAATGTGAGGGCTATGGAAAATGCAGAAGCTATGCTCCTTTAAAAGCATTTTGTTTGTAGTAGACAGTTTGAAATTTGGCTGGAATGGTGAGGTTAACTGCTCAGGTACAATGTTCATTCATATGCTTTAGAAGTTCATATAGAACTTAGTAATTTGCTGGCTATCAGTGATGGCAATCTTGAACACATTTTCGTAAATCAGGTTGAACCACTCTGCATTCTTGAGATAATATCAACAGAATTTTAGCTTTCAGTAGAAAACAGATATTGACATATCTGTTAATTTAAATAGAAATTGACACTAATGTGTAAAAGTCTGTAGAACAAACCAATACTGTCGACTAATACACTGAAATTGTTAAATTACAGTGTATAGTATTACACTATAGTGTAATTTGGTTATTTTACTCATTCTTCTTCCTTTGTTTTTAATGGGTTTGTCCTTTTGAAATGTGATCATTTAATATAGATGTATGGCTATAGAATATTAATTATGAATATTTAAACCAATGGGTTTTTATTCCTGCTTTTCCAGCTAAGACATTTAGGAAATGATGAAGTACACATTGTCTGGTCAGAGCATACTCGAGATTATAGAAGAGGAATAATTCCAACAGAATTTGGTGATGTTCTTATAGTTATCTATCCCATGAAAAACCATATGTTCAGTATCCAGATCATGAAAAAGCCTGAGGTAAGGGTTTGTTTTCTCCTGTGTTTCCTTCATATGTTTAACATGAACAGAGTTTTGTTTGGAATCTGAAGTTTTGGTATAATAGGTTGATCCAACAAAGTGATGTCTTGAGCATTGACAGTTGTGGCGGTGGTAGGAGGAAAAGGAAGAGCTCAGTGAGTACAATGCATAGTACAATCAGTAAGTCCACACAAGAATTTGGAGATTAATTTAGTAAAGCAAGACCATTCAGCCCTTAGGCATATGAACACCCACTCTTTGTAGTGACTGTTCCTCAAACATCTGTGCTGGTCCTGTTCTTAAAACAGTGGTTTAGGGTAGTGAACACTGACTGAGTAAAAGTAGTCATGAGGTTTAGTACTCCCTAATGGGTACTACTTCTGTGTGTTATGTCACTTGCCATGAATTCCATACTTTAAATATTAAAATTCTTACTAGGAACACTAATATTAATAAATGAGGTATGGCAGAAATAGGATTATCTCTGTATGATGATTGCCTCTATCTCTTGATAGGCATGAAATGATAACCAGTCTTGTTATGACTGGATTACTTATGTTTTTAATTAATAAGTATATTCTTTCTTTTACTACTTTAAGTACAAATAGTTGTATTATTGGGAGTGTGCAGGTTAAGAAGGAAAACAAAAACTGAAAATGGGGATTGTTGTCAGTCCAAAAAGAGGTCCTTATATGTGAAAAAAGAAGTGCCTTCCATCAGATTTCAGCATTCTCAAAACTACCTTAAATGACTAATGGCAAAAATAATGCAGGGATCTAAAATTCTTTCATAGCATTGGTTTCATCTTAGCAGAAAGACTATTCAGTGTATGCTCTGCTCTCCTTGCTGAGCTGATGCACTAATTTGGCTGCTCTTCACCTGCTTTACGTCAGCAGCTTCAGAAATTTATTCACACATACAGGAAATCATACTTAATACTGAGTGTTTGGTTTTGATTTTGTTGGGTTGTTTTTTAATTGCAAAATGATGATTCATTAGAGAAAAATGTAATGCCAAAACATAAGATCCATCTGTTCTCTACACCTTTTTGGGTGCTACCTATAATAAATACTGAGATTTTCTACTGATAACACAAGTAAGGTTTTACACTTAGGGTCCAAAGAGGCAAAACTTTCACCACATATTTCTCCTGTAAAGAACTTACAATCCATTTGTATAGATAGCATAAAAAGGAAGAAGAAGAGATAGAAGAAAAGATGGAAGGTGAGGGTCAGTGCACCAGTAATTGTATGACAGTTGCACATTGAGTTGGTCCTTATGGACATGTTAATATCTAAAACCATGATAAATATTATTTTAAAATTTGAGTAATTATTCATTTTGCTTACTACCACCTACAATATTGTCATCTAGCCTTTCGACTTCATAAACATCATATACATAACTGTTCCTAGGATTTTGGCAGCAACTGTTGGAAATGATCTTTGATGAGACATAGTATTCAAATAGTTGCTTAATTTTCTTCAAATACTGTGTTATCTGTTGCCAAGGATATCAAGCAGTTATATGGCTGTATATTTCCACAAGAGAAAAGGTCTGACATGGAGCACAATAACTGGTTTGATTATCTAGCAATGAGGAGGGAAAAAAAGATTTATTTGAGTGCTCTATTGTTAATGTTGATTGCTAATTGTTATAGCTAAGATCTTGCTTTATATTGAGCTTCTTAATTTTTTATTCAGGTTCCATTTTTTGGTCCACTCTTTGATGGTGCTATTGTGAATGGAAAAATTCTGCCTATTATGGTTCGTGCAACAGCTATAAATGCAAGCCGTGCATTGAAATCATTAATCCCATTATACCAAAACTTGTATCCTTTCACTCAAATGCTTTCCAAGGCATATACATTCCCTTGCAGGTCTACAGACATGATATTCATGTTTTCTGTCATTTTATTTTTCTGTCAGATTAATATAGGGAAAATATTTTCTAGTTGTTTTTTTTTTAATGGTGATGGTGCCTTTAGGGAACTTAAACCCAGAGAAGAGTATTCAGATGAAGACCAGCTTTCTTTAACTAAATAATAGATTCAGTGCTGAAAATTGCCTGCTTCTAGTGTTTTATAACATGTACTTAGCACTTTTTGTTAACAAAATTATTTTAATGACCATTTTACAAGTAGTCTTTCTAAAATAGCAATGTCATGATGTTAATAGTCTTTCATTCCTTAAACCTCTTAAGTATTTATCCAGTGTTAGTGTGACTTAGTTTTATTTTCTAGCTCCAAGAATGCTGCTTTGCTTCAAGATGAGAAATTTATTAAATTTTTGTCATATAGATTTTGTTATTTAGCTCAGAATACAAAGTTGTTGTCAAAATTATGTTCATGTCATTGTAAATGTGTCAGAAAAGGCTGTTTCTTTTTTTGTTGTTATTTTTGGAGCTTAAATTGTAATTTTTGGGAAGGGCTGCTCTTGGAAGAATAGATTTACCAATCAAAGATTTAAAAACATAAGGTAAGTCAGTCACTTATACCTCTCCTGTTCTTAAGATTGAGTTCTGTTATATATCTGTTAATTAAATCACCAAGAATATACTATTTTTTAATTTCATAAATTGAAAGGTAAGTTTAAATTTTGATCTAGAGAAATTCTGTGCTTAATTTCTAACCAAGGTGTAGATACTGGTATCTGTCATGTGATAGACTGTTGCCTCTGTGCTTAATTTCTAACCAAGCTGTAGATAATGGTATCTGTCATGTGATAGACTGTTGCTAAAATGCTCTGTTTTTTCTATGGCTGACTTAATACTTGCAGTGTTTTGGATTAGATATGATGAAATGGTTTTACAGATGAATGATGGATGTGTTTGATATGATCACATTAAGTGATGTTTGCACCATTTCTGCAGATGACAGATGTTGATTCATTCTATTTTTGTTTGGAAAGGTCCGATCCTTTTGTCATTACTCAAGTGGCTTAATCAAAGAATATAAAATGTGTTATCATCATTATACCATGAAAAGTGATGTTTTATAACATTATATTGATGTATAGTGATGAGCAACTGGAAAACAATTTGCTTTGAAATAGCAAATTTTCAGTACCAAACAACCTTACTAACTTGTATTTCTAAACTTCTTTATAGAATATAAAAGTTACAATAAGTTCCTTGGACATAACTTGCAAGCTCAATGTCAGTTCCATAGAGCTGTGCATTGCATTTTTAATTGAGTTCTCCAAATTGTACTTTTTAATATACATCAAAGCACGGCATGTCATTTATGGCATAATGTGGCCTCCATTAAAATGTTGATATGTCTCCTAATTGGTTAACATGATAACTGGAAAGCATTATGTGCATTTAATATTAGGTAGCATTGGTTGTTGGGTTTCAAACATCACTTGCTGAGCTTATGAAGTACCACTTGACTGGGCACTGATGTTAAAGAACTACTTTGTTAAGCAGTCTGTGGAATTCTTTTTTCATCTGGCTTGGTGTATCTTATGTTCAATGCTTAGTATAATAATTTAAAAATTAAAATGGGGTTGTGGGGAGTTCTTTAAAAGCTGTTTGCTTGACATGAAATTGGAGAAAACTCTACAAACCTCCCTGGCTTGAGTTAAGCTATGGTGGAGTCAGCTGCGTGGTGGAGTCAGTTGTGTCAGTGGAGAAGAGCAAAAACATGTTGAATTTCAAAGTCTGGACTAGCTCTCAGTGGTTTAAAAACCTCTTGATTAAAAACATTATGGACATGCTCTTGGTGTTCAACCCATTGCCAGACTTGAGGTCAAGAAGGAATTTCCCTCACACAAGAATGGCAAGGACTGGTGGGTGTTTCCTTTAACATGGATATGATCTGCTATCTAGGAACATTTGACAGTTGAATATAATTATGTTCCTGCAATAGTGGGGAATTGAAGATGTCAAGGGTTGTCTTTGTTGTCTCCTGCTTTTTTCCTCTGGTATATTTTAGCTATGGCTGCAGGAGTTTGCTACTGGCTTTTAAGTTTGTAGTGGACTGCAGAGTGTGGGGGCAAAGTATTTTATGGTCTGTGGTTACACAGCTCTTCTGGACACCCTGCCAGACTCAATGTCTTGTGCAGAAGAAGGGTGGTCTTTCCTTATGTTGAAGTGTTGGTAGAGCAAAGGCAAAGAGGGCTCAGAGTGGTGAAAATAATACATTCAAAGAGAGAGGCAAAAAGGAACAAAAAAGCTATTTTCAGAAGGTACGCCAAAAGCAGTCTCAGCTGCAAGAGTGAAGTGACTTTCCACAAGTCCAAGACCATAATGGTGTCAGTGAAAGAGAATTGTGATCTGTTTGAAATTAATCTTTGTTTACTTATATATGAGTATCTAATATACTGAGGCAGTTTATTAGGAACTTTGATGATGGTTACTAGAAATCCAGTTGAATGTGGGTCTGGAGAGCACAAGAGTACTTGAGACTGATGTCAAACTAAACATTTCAAGCACTCCATTTCTGTATTAGCTCTTTTTTTTACAGTAGTAGGCCAGCAGAAATAGTTAATTTCAAAGCCAGCACTGGTGTATGGATGTTTCCCAGCCTGCAGGTGTGTGGTTCATGTCATGGTGCTGTATAATAGTTCATGGGCACCTTTTGACTCAGTGTGGAGTTCAGGGTATTATATCTAGGTCTGTGCTTATCTGGTTTTGAAGATTCTTGGTTAAAATATCATGTTGTAGATCCTTGTGGTGATGGAATGTGGTAAACAATTAAACTAGGAGTGTGTTGATTTGCTTGCGTATGGGACTGGAAGAAAGTGGCACTGAGTTTGACCCTCCTACTTCCAAGGAGAACTTCTCCATCCTTTGAGACAGTGCATTTTCTAAGTGCAGACGTGACTGAAAAAAGCTGTCATTTGTAATCAGCAGGGATATTCAGGTCTCTTCATGTAACCTGATTGCAACTTTTTCCTTAATGTGCTGGTCTGTTAATCACGATGTGGCAATGGGTAATACAAGTGAATGGTATAACAATGGTTGCATGGATACAGGAAATTCTGCTCATCTCCCTCTTACAGTCTGCCCTGACTTTGAGTATGAATTGTATGATCCGAAGGAGCTTTCTGAGATTGACATATTCTGTCAATCACCTTCCGCTTTCTGACATTATTTTGGCATTTCTGATAGCAAACTTAGATAGCAAAACACTTAGAAGGTTTGATTTTGTTAATGATTTTAAAAGGTTTTATCTGCTCTGTGGTTTTATGCCTTGCTCCAAATACTATAATGATATGTTTCCGTATTGTAGTGTTTTAAGAGTAAAAGTTCACTGAATTTACCAGCAAACATTAGTCATGTTTGGCAGGTGTCCTGCCTTAGTTGATAGTTGACATACTCATTGCTGCAGCCACGTGAAGAGACTATTGCCATTTTGGGTGGAGTTTCTCCATTGGTTTGTGGAATTTGCTTCATTTTCTCCTTCAAGGATTCTCTGGTCCCTCGTTATCTTTTGGCCACTTGGCTTTCTTGTACCAGTACCCCCTCACCAACAGGCAGCACACACACACAGAGCAGGTGACAAATGCTAATGAAGCAGCAGTATCCCCTTCTCTATCTGAAAGCTAATGTTTCCTCTTCTCATTGCATTTGTCATTGTCTTAAAGACATGCATGCTTATCTTCTGAGTACACTCCAGATGCACATATATTAGGAAAACTTCTAGGACTCACAAATGCATGTGTAATAATGGGACTGAGTGTTAAGAACAGTCATTTTCATTATGATGTAGAATAAGAAGACCAATATTTAGGGGGGTTTTTTAGTACTCTGTTTTTACTGAATTGCATTGCAATTCCTAATATGAATCGTTTTATTCATGGCTTATGTCTCATGGCACTTTGTCACATTCTGAATTCAGAATTAACCATGTGTAGGAAATGGATCAATCCTAAACATTTTGAACAATAGAAAGAGTGGCTTCATATAAAATTGTACTTGAACTTCCTGAGTCAACAGCAAATGTTAGCCAGATGCCAAGAGGTACACCTTGACATAGTAGGCACCTTCAGTGATCCAACTTGCTAAAACTATTGCAACAAACCAGGAAAAATACTGGAAGTTGTGGGAGGGACATTCCACTTGTGAAACAACTAGTGTCACTTTTTGCACACTGTACACAGATTTCGGAGTGTTAACAATTATTTCAAACTGTTTGCACTTCAGATAGTGCAATTCAGACACTGTGCCTTCTGTCTTATGTAGTATTCCCCTCCCAAAGGGTGCTACCTAATGTGTAGCTAGACACACAGTAAGAAATCCTATTTAGCATCTTTTAAATCTGAAATTTGTTGACATTTTAGAACACGTGGAATATGGATAACTTTTATCCCTAATCAACATAGCATAATTTTCACTTCTTTTTAATAATCTACAAAGTGTTTGACCTAGCACCAAGAACGGGCATTTCTTTTGGGTGTTTTTGTCACATGAAACCGATTACTTTAAATAGCAAAAATATAATGCAGTTTTAATTATTTCATCTAAAAATGTTACAGAATAAATCTTAATCTAAATGACTGGATAAATTAATCTTTCTTATGAAAACTGAAAAATTGACATCCTCCTGTACTTTTGATATTGCATGACTAAGCAGTTGGTACTTGATGTATTGTAGCTAAACTTTGACAGTTGTCTTCCAGAGGGAGGGAAGATATTAACCCCATATGATGTCTGACAAGACAGTATCTTATTTATGAATAAAATAGTGGCTCTGAGTGGTTTGTTAAAAGTTTGCTCTGTATTAAAAACTTACCACTCAGAAGAAGGTTTTTTTCTTGAGATGATACTCGACTGCCCCAAGAAAGGGTTTTATTGGGTCGGGAAGCATTGCTGTTTCTGGGCCTGCTTGACCAGCTCTTGCCTCAAGATAGAATTGCAGACACTGGAAAGCTTATCTTTAAAAAGAAAATGTTCTTTATTAATGACATACAGTGAGCAAAGAGTATTCTTCAGATTCTCTGGCCACATTTGTTCCATTTAATAACGAATATTTATTTGCATCTTCAAACGGGAACTTGTGAAGATTTTGAAGTTTCTCAGTAGGATAGAAACTTAGAATTAACTTCTGGAAAGCATTGATTTTGGCAATGCCAGTTTCCCTTCCTCCAAGTCCAGTAGGTTTTCTATCTTATAGATGCATGAGCATCTGTAAGGAAAAAAGGTGAACAGAAGTGACAGTGCATCAATGACAACTGTGTATCAAATGGAAAAGGCATAAGGGTTGCTCTCTCTCTTAGTTTTGGTATAGCGAAAGGAATAATGTATAACATTATCTTTACAGTACTTTCCCTCTGAACTAATACATCCAATTAATATATTTTCCTGCAGTGTTACAAGTATATTTGAGCAATAAGAGACTGTTGTAAGGAAAATTCTAGGGCGAATACCAGGAAGATACAATACCAGGTTTCTTGTATACCATGAATGGCTGAACTTCTCAGAATGGCAAACCACTAACACCAAAAAACCCATAATGTGTGGTACTTAAATAACTGCTGCATTTAAGAA
The DNA here is from genome assembly GCF_000695815.1 of Acanthisitta chloris. NCBI lineage: Eukaryota > Metazoa > Chordata > Aves > Passeriformes > Acanthisittidae > Acanthisitta > Acanthisitta chloris. The sequence continues at coordinate 102,721 of NW_008671326.1, forward strand.
TGTTCATGTCCAAGATTAGTATTTTAGTATGTTTTACAGAAAATTGGTATGATTTGAAATATCTCATGTAAAGGAATTGTATACATAATGGCAGTGTGGTGTGATAGAATCATCTAAAGTAACTTTTGTATGGATAGCATCACATTGAAGTTTGCCCAATTAAAAAAAGGCCAAATGAAAAAAGAGCTAAGATTCCAAAGCATAAATTGTGCTATTTATGTTTGTTAAGTATGATTTGAAATCCTGTCTTAGGGACATCTTGTCTAACTATATATCTCATGCTGCTCAGTAAATGAGAAGAGTATTGATTGGCATATGCTGCTTAAATCGATCACCTTGACAGCCAGAATTACAGTAATCTGTCAGTATTAATGACTGTCTTTCAAGCCTTGATACCTCTCCTTAGCTTGTCTCGTCTTGCCTCACTTCTGTTTGAAGTGCATTTTCTTGCAACCTCTGGTTTTGTCGGGGTAGGTACTTTTGTAGGGGTTTTTTGTCCCCTGAGTCCAATTTATTGGCTTGATCATGCAATTAGAGTTAAAATGCAACACCAGGGAGCAAAGGTAGGCAGTGTTCTGAGTAACAATTGAACCTCAGAGGTAGTGCAAGCCTGTTCTCAGCCATCACTTATTAGTTACCTGTTGAAAGAATAGGATTGTTTTGCAATGAATAATTCCAAAGCATCACTTTAAATGCCTTTGATTTTAGCCACTAGAGACAACCGATTGAGCCAACATTTGTGATAGCTTTTTAAACTCTTGCCTTAGTGTTTGTCATATAGACACTTCAAATAACTGCTGGAGAAACATTTGCAGATGTATGTACCAAGCTTCTGCATTTACTGCATTTTCATGTAGACATACATGGAATTTCAATTGGGTTTCATGCATTTTTCGTATGAGGAGTAAATTGAAGTGTGAGGCTTGAAAGCTGTTTTGTCATGTAGTATATTTTCATGTTTATTGTCTGTGAACTTTTTAGCTCCAACAGGTCTTTTTTATGTTTGAGGCCCCAGAGCTGGACACAGTACTCGAGATGGGGTCTCATGAGAGCATAGAATTATAGAATCATAGAATCATCAAGGTTGCTCCATTCACCACAAGTTTAAGATCATTAAGTTCAACCATTAACCTGTCAGTCTGCTGTAACCCCTAAACCCTATCTTCCAGTGCCAGATCCAGACACCTCTTAAACACTGGTGACTCCACCATTTCCCTAGGCTACTTATTCCAATGCCTGGCCACCCTAACAGGGAAATTTTCTGATATTTAATCTGAATCTCCCCTGCCTCAGCTTAAAGCCATTCCCTCTAGTCCTCTCACTGCAGGCATGGCAGAAGAGTCCATCCCCCACCTCCTTTCAGGTAGTTGTAGAGAGCAGTGAGGTAGCTCCGGAGTCACCTCTTCTCAAGACTAAACAAACCCAACTCCCTCAGCCACTCCTCATAAGACACATGTTCTAGACCTTTTATGAGCCTTGTTGCCCTTTGCTGGACTCGCTCCAGTGCCTCAATGTCCTTTTTAAAGTGAGGGGCCCAAAACTAAACACAGTACTCAAGGTGTGACCTCTCTGATACTGAGTACAAGGCAATGATCACTTCCCTAGTCCTGCTGGCCACACTATTGTTCAGGCCAATATGCCATTAGCTTTCTTGGCCACCTGTGCACACTTGTTGGCTTATTTTGAGCCAAGTGTCCACTAGCACTCCCAAGTCCCTTTCTGACAAACAACACTCAAGCCACTCTTCCCCCAGCATATAGCACTGCATGGGGTTACTGTGACCCAAGTGCAGGACCCAGCACTTCACCTTATTGAACCTAATGCAGTTGTCCTCAGCCCGTTGATCAAGTCTGTCCATATCTCTCTGCAGAACTTTCCTATCCTCAGTCAGATCGACACTCCCACGCAACTTCGTGTCATCTGCAAATTTACTGAAGGTGCACTCAATCCCCATGTCCAGATCATCAATAAAAATGTTAAATAGTGCCAGTACCAATACTGAGCCCTGGGGAACACCAGTAGTGACTGGTTACTGATTGGATTTAGCTCCATTCACCACAATTCTCTGGGCCTTGCCATCCAGCCAGTTTTTTAGCCATCAAAGAGTCCACCCATCCAAGCCACAAGCAGCCAGTTTTTCTAGAAATATGCTGTGGGAGACAGTGTCAAATGCCTTACTGAAGTCCAGACAGACACATCCACAGCCTTCCCTTCATCCACTAAGTGGGTCACTTTGTCATAGGAGGAGATCTGGGTGGTCAAGCAGGACCTTCCTTTCATAAACCAGTGTTGGTTGGGCTTGATCCCCTGGTTGCCTTGCATGTGCTGTGTGATGGTACACAGGATGATCATCTCCATGACCTTTTCCAGAACCAAGGTTAGGCTTACAGGCCTGTAGTTCCTTGGATCCTCCTTCTGACCCTTCTTATAGATGGGTGTTATGTTTGCTAATTTCCAGTCAGCCAGAACTTCTCCAGTGTGGGACAGTGTCAAATGCTTTGCACAAGTCCAGGTAGATGGTGTCAGTTGCTCTTGCCTCATCCATCACTGGTGTAATGCTGTTGTTGAAGAGACCTTTAAGATCATCAAGTCCAGCGAAACTTGTCAGGCACGATTTGTCCTTAGTGAAGTCATATTGTCTATCCAAAGTCACGTCTTCATTTTCCGTGTGTCTCAGTATAGTTTCCATAAGGTTCTGCTCCATGATCTTGTCGGGCACTGAGGTGAAACTGACAAGCCTGAACTAGGATGCTGGGAGCAACTGTTAAAAGAGTTACAGTGTATAATGCTGTCGTTATCACAAGATATCTATAACATATTTTAATTAGTAGTACAGCTTTGTTTGTTTAGTTACTCTTCCCTAATGAAATGCAGGAGACTTTCTTGAAAGTAGTAAAAATGCAAAATACCAAATGAGTGAAAACTGATTGACTCTAGCAATGCAATTTTCTACTAATAATTGCACTTATCAAGACCTGAGTGATCTGTTGATGTTGTAGACAGTTATATCTTTATGTCCTGGTGGGAAAAATATGTTCTGGGTTCTTTTGCTTCTACATTCTCTCATAAATTGATTTTATCCTTCTGAAGGAGGAATAGCTCTTTGCCTCATCCATCACTGGTGTATGCTGTTGTTGAAGAGACCTTTAAGATCATCAAGTCCAGCGAAACTTGTCAGGCACGATTTGTCCTTAGTGAAGTCATATTGTCTATCCAAAGTCACGTCTTCATTTTCCGTGTGTCTCAGTATAGTTTCCATAAGGTTCTGCTCCATGATCTTGTCGGGCACTGAGGTGAAACTGACAAGCCTGAACTAGGATGCTGGGAGCAACTGTTAAAAGAGTTACAGTGTATAATGCTGTCGTTATCACAAGATATCTATAACATATTTTAATTAGTAGTACAGCTTTGTTTGTTTAGTTACTCTTCCCTAATGAAATGCAGGAGACTTTCTTGAAAGTAGTAAAAATGCAAAATACCAAATGAGTGAAAACTGATTGACTCTAGCAATGCAATTTTCTACTAATAATTGCACTTATCAAGACCTGAGTGATCTGTTGATGTTGTAGACAGTTATATCTTTATGTCCTGGTGGGAAAAATATGTTCTGGGTTCTTTTGCTTCTACATTCTCTCATAAATTGATTTTATCCTTCTGAAGGAGGAATACTGGTTTTACTGATTTCTCTACAAAATACGGGCAGGCTTATTCTGATGGCATTCTGTTTAGAATAGAAGGATGGCAGTGGGCTATCCTGAAAAGCAGTGACATGCTTTATCAGCCTCCTAGATCTTCTGAGTCTGAATGTGTCAGTACAGATCACTTGAGGGAGGGGAGTTTTTCTTACTACATATTGTTAAGACAGGAAATTTTTGTATGTTGTAAGCTGAGAGTTAGTAGAACAACCACTTTTTCATTATAAAATGTGTTTTAAATGTCTATAAATCCCTTTTTTAAACACAAAATTGCAGGGAGAAAGCTACGAGTCCTTAAACTGGAATGAAAAACTAATTCAATCTTATGCAAAATTGATTGCCTTGTATGTAACACAAAGTGACAGGTTTTTTGTTAATACCTACTTAACCTTATTAATTAATTAAACATTTTGGGTAACAAAAGCTCTTTGTTAACATGTTAAGACTCTTGCCTCCTTAAGGTGTTAAAATTCATACAGATTTCTTCGATAGCTCTCAGAAGTCTGTGAATAAAAATGGGGAAGAGTAAACAATTTTTCCTGACATTTCTAAGAAATGTTTTTAAACTGTTTAAGCCCTATTTTTATGCTGGAAAAGACAGCATTGTTTATTGATTTAATCCTTTTCTTATCATAAATTCACCCTAATAACAGATAAGTGATGTACAAACAACTTGAAAGATTTGTATGTTAAAACATCAGAAGCTGTGTATATATAAAAATATGGCATTGAATATGGTTGATTCTGATACTTAAGTTGGTGGGAAATATGGGAGATTATTTGTAACAATCAAAACTGATAGAACAGTAATGTTGTGAGATAGAGTGGTGGTTTTTTGGTGAGTTGAATAAGATATTGGCAAACTGTTTCCACATCATCCTGTATATCAAAACAGTTGGAGGGTGTGCTTTCCAGTGCCAGCAGAGAGATTAGAAGATCATAGGTACCAAAAAAAAAAAAGAGATTAATAGAAACTAGCACATTGGTTGTCTTTGTTCTACATTTCGGTTACTGAAAAACGGGGCTATATGTAATACCTGGCAGTATGTGGAAATATCTAGCCAGAGATGGAATGCGCTTCATGTAACAATATTCACAAATTAAACAGGTCAAAATTATAACAAAGAAGGTTTTAGGTTATTCTTATGTGCCACATACTTAATCAAAAAAATGGAATAAGCTCACATAAAGCAAGGATTAAAAGTTAGTATGACAGTAATTGGAATTACCATATGGCAGTCCGAAGGACGTGAGTCCTAATCATAGCCTGGCCAATCAAATTAATCTCAATATACTTTCTAGACATTGAGAAAATAGTTTAATTGCCGATTAACTGCACCTGAATAGATCTGTGGATCACAAATACATCTATCTCCTCCTGAATGCTTCTCCTCCCAAACAGAGAAGAATGCAGGCTATTAGAAAATCTTTTAATTTTTGCTTGCCAAACCATAGTTACCATCCATCTGTTCTTGCCAATTGTGGAAAAAGGTCAGTTTTCAGCAAAGCCATGCATTTCACAGAAGGTATGTGAAGTGAAATTTCACAAGGGACATGATGGATCCTGATTCTTAGTGATAAACCTTAGGGGCCAGCAGGGTTGGCATATGGTTCAGCATGATATGAAGGCTTGGGTTCCCTGGCTTCACTTCTTTGGCGTGGAACTGATAAAACCTGGCTCTTAAGTATTGTTTCACTGGACACCAATCATGGGCAGCAGGAACTGCCCACTTAACTCTCTGTGGGAAGGAAGCCCAGGCTGTGTTCACAATAGTGCCATTGTACTGCTGCAGACTGCTCTCAACAGCTTGACAGCACTAGGGAGGAGGGCGAAAGGGCTGCCTTGCTAATTGCCCTTCAAAATAAAGATAGAGGGAAATAACTGAAAATTAGTATATGTTTTCTTCACTTAAATAGAAGCCTGTCTTTGAGTTTTTAAAATCAACATTACTGCCCTCCAAAGAGGCTTAGAAGTAGATTATCTTGTACTGGTACTGCAGCAACCCAGGGTAAAGAGAAAACATTCTCTTCGACTATAAAACAGAAAAAGGCAGTTGTAAAGTTTATTAAAATACAGATTGAAATTAATGACAGAATGTCTCATGAGAGAAGTTTTCTGTGTTACCAGAAGTGTGGAATTGCAAATGAATACCTCTCTATATGTGCAGTCTTCTTATTGAAAAATATTTAATATAATTGTATTTGTGTAATTTTTGTTTGTAGTGATTTCTTCATGAAAGCTATTTTCTTTACTGTTTCTCTCATCAATGAATATGTTGATATATGCAGAATTAGTATCTAGGGTATAAATTTATATATTTGAATGTATGAAAACAGTGAGCTTAAGCATTCACGCTAATACTGGAGAGCAGAGAGCCAGTTTTTCTTTACACCCATCGACCATAATTACTTGAGTTAAAACTGATGTAATGCCAAGTGTCAGAGTGGGGATAAATCCCTCTCCCAACATCGGGAGTTAGTTTGTGGGGCTGCAGTTTCCCTCTGGCCTCTAAACTTCTACATTTATTGCAGTCATCACTTCAGCCCTCACCTTAACATCTCTCATTGGCACATTTGGTGCAACAGCATTAATAAACTTCAGTCCCTCAGCCTGCTGGCCTTCACCTCCCCTGCTGCCTCCTGCAAACCCACAGCGGCAGAAAAAGGGGCTCTTCTGTCTGACGGCAGGAGCATCGCTCCGGAGAGAGCCTGCAGCAGTGGCAGCTGTAATGGGCTTCAAAACAATTAGCACCACATACCTTATAGGTTCATTGATTCCTGTCTTCCTCCCTGGAAGTTGGAGTAGGAATTCTGCCTGCATATGGGCTTCAGCACTGTTTCCTTCACTGTTTTGTTTTCACCTCCATAGCCTGTTACTAAAATGTGGGCAAATGGAGTATTTGTAAATACCATCATTAGTCTTCTAACCGCACAGCCAAAGTTAATGGGTAGTCTGTTACAGTGTTGAGGTATTCATCCTTCCTATACTGCTAGTTATTTGATCTGTCTTTTTAATTTCATGCTAAAATGCAGTTCAGTGTTTGTAGAACCAACAATGCACAATAAATGGTACCGAAACTTTCTACTATATATGTTTGTGTTAATATGCTTCTGCTATATTTCAAGCAGATAATTCATTGAATGCCCATTCTTCCTCTTACTGCAGAGTAGATTATATTTAAGTCAAGATTAATGGATAGATTCTGATGTTAAAACCCAGTCTCTGAGCCTGT
>NW_008671326.1:109663-114201 GCF_000695815.1 Acanthisitta chloris
TTAAGCCAATATGCTGCTTATCATAGATACTGTGACACTGTCTTAAATGACAGTTTACTGTACTTTGTAGCTGCTTACTCTGATAATAAAATCACTGTATTGTGTTCTTGATAATTACAATATTAAATAGAAACTTAATTGGATTACTGCACATTTAGATACAGATAGTTCTTAAGTAATTGTCCACTGTAAAATTTCTGATACTCATTTTTTCTGTCATGCAGTGTGCTCTGTCAGTGTCTAAACTTAATATTTAGTTCAGTCACCTTTAGATGAAAAAGTGCTGAAAAGAGAAGTGCAGTGGGATTTTTCAGTGCAAAGGAGTATCTTTTATCATACAGGTTTTCTCTTGAACCTTGTTGGTTTTTAAATCCTTCCACAAGATGATCTCATTTGCCAAAGTCCTTAAAATGAAATGACTTCTGGGTTCTACAGAGTTGAAGAATTTGATAATTTGTGTTAATTCAGGGTTTCTTCCCTTAACTTTGAAATTGCTAGAATTCTGAGCATCATTTTTGTAATATTTACTGCCTAAGCAGATGAATAGAATTAGACTGAATTCAATTCAGTAAGTATTTATTTTTATATGTTTATCTTAAAAAAGACCCAACTTTTAATATAACTGTTTTTATATAGTTTAATTCTGAAGAATATTTGTACTGGAATTAAAATTTATGGTAAGTCCATTGCACTTGCACTTTGATTCTACATATCTTTCTAAGTGCCTTTTGTGAAGGAGCTTGGTGCAGAATGGTTACATTTTTCATTTCATAATTGAGTGTTTTAAGTGGTTAAGCATAGTCCAAATTTTATCCAATTCCAGCTTGTGTTAATGGTGCTCCACTCACACTGCCTTAGCACCTGTTATGGATTTTGAGTCATCTGGCAGCCCGTGGGACTTAGATAAAGAAGTACCAGGTGTCCTGCCTGTCTCTTAATTGAGACGCAATGTAAACAATATAGACTTGGCAATATGGTTATAGGCATGGATTAAAGCCCAGCTTTGTCTGCACTGATGAATCACAGCTTTTTCTTCCTAGAAGATGTTAAAAACCACTGATGAATTTAGCTAGCTGTAAGATCTGATGGAACAACTTAAAAATAAACAATACATCAAGAGTTTTCCTAGAAGGACAGTGTTGCAGAATGTTAACACTATTGGGTTTTCCAATGCAAATGTAAGCATCAGTTAGAATTTCTTGCAGTAATTTAGCATTTCTGAAAGCACCCACACTGTAAAAATGAAGATACTTATATAAATTCAGATAAAGGTAATGGCTTTCAATATATAATGTGTTAGTAAATTAGGCAGAAAGCAAAAGCATTGGCTTGGAAGCCCTCAGTGGCTGAAACTTTATCTAGCCTACACTTACCTTGCAGGACTTTTAACCATTTAACCATAGAGTAGATATAATGTAAGTAATCTCCTTTAACTATGAGATTAGTAACCATCAGTATAAAAGCCCCTAAATGGCAAAAGTATATGTTGTTATAATTTGCCTGATAACACTTAGTGTATCACAGATTTATTGAACTTTATAGTAGTGTAAAAAATTTAACATCTTTTTCATTATATTAATTTAAAGAATGATGCAACTGTATATGTTGGAAACAAATTGCAAGATCTGGAATGATTGGATTATTTTGTACGGATTCATCTGCTGTACGTTCCTGAATTTTGTACATTAACTTTACTTCAGAAATTGCCTCAGAAAGCCCTTTGTGCAGTTATGACTTGCGTTGAAAAAGATGTTAAATGTGTTAGATATTACATTTTATGCCGCTTAAATTCTACAGTCTTGGTCTGATACCTTTTTCATGTGCATTCTCATTTTTTAATGAGAGATCTACATCAATTAGTAGATTGTTATATATACATTACTTCTTAAAATTAGTGATTTTGGATAATTAATAGACTCCCTTGTGTAGTTTCCAATTTTTTTTCACCAAATGCAACATAAAAGTTTACTTTTTAGATATAACTGATTCCTCTGAGGTTTATGTTCTGGTTTTATGCATAAGAAAATAAATTGTGACATTTCATTGCAAAAGAGCTGTATTGAAAATATGGTTCAGTAGGGGAAAAAAATCACCTTAGAAGACTATAAAGTTTTTAATTCTTTCACTTGTTTAGTAGTGTCAACCATAGTAATTTTTTTTCTTCTCTTTCACCTAAATAAAGTGCATCATTATTGTGGTTTAACCCGTCAGCAGCCAAGCCCCACACAGCCACTCACTCACTCCCCTAGCAGCAGGATGGGGGAGAGAATTGGAAGGGTAAAAGCTGGAAAAGTCATGGGTTGAGATAAAGACAGTTTAATAGGGAAAGCAAAAGCTGCACACACAAGCAAAGCAAAACAAGGAATCAATTCACTGCTTCCCATGGGCAGGAGGTGTTTAGCCATCTCCAGGACAGCAGGGCCCATCACATGTAACGGTTACTTGGGAAGACAAACACCATCACTCTAAATGTGTTCCCCCCCTTCCTTCATCATATACTGACCATGATGTCATATGGTATGGAATATCCCTTTGGTCAGTTTGGGTCACCTGTCCCAGCTGTGTCTCCTCCCAACCTCCCATGCACCCCCAACTTCCTTGCCAGCGTGGCAGTATGGAAAGCACCAAAGGCCTTGGGTCTGTGTAAGTTCTGCTCAGCAGTAACAAAAACATCTCTGCATTATCAACCCTGTGTTCAGCACAATCCCAAACATGGTCCCATACTAGCCGCTGTGAAGAAAGTTAACTCTATCCCAGCCCAAACCAGCACTATCTTATATGAGGAAGATGAACTAAATTCTGCTTCATGAACCATCAGGCTTGTGGCTAGGGTCCAGCTGTATATGCAGAAGCAGCTTTAATTTACAGCATAGCTGTGTAAACAGATGCACCTAGCTAAGTATTTATTTGCCATTTTCAGTATTGGCAGTATTTAAGAAACACGAAAGAAGCCAGGCTGACTTTTAGATTTCAAGGTGATTTAAGTGAACAGAAGGTATAACTGGAAGGGAAAAAAAAACCTCTTTATTTGTATACTGTGCAAACTAGATGTGGAAGTCACTGAAATGCAATAAATAGGGAACACCATGATGCCACTTCTAGAGAGTCACTTTTCAGAATATAAGTGAACTTTAACTATTCTCTCAGTGTGGCCAGTTGATACTGATCACCCACCAGCTAGTTGCGGAGCTTCCAACGCTGGATCAATAGCAGCCCAACTCACATCCTTAACTCTAACAGCCAACAAAGAGTACAAATTGCTGTGACTCAGTATGAGTTCAGCTGGTTTGACAACCACTGCACAATCTCTTCTTTCAGAGTGAGATTTCCCAGAAAAAACTTCCATTTCTGTGATGTGTGGATTTTGTTCAGTCTTCCCGTAGAAGTCAAATTCTGCTGTGGCTAATTTTTTCTTTCAGCTTCTTAAAACCTTGGTCCTAACCTGTACTTGTTATCTTTATGGGGGCAGCAGTCCTCCTTTCACACTTTGATGTGAGGAATTGAAATTTACTGGGAAAAATGTGCCCAGTAAAATCAATGCTTTCATTATTTTATGTACCTTAAACTGTAGCAAGTAATTCTGTGGGGTTTGCACACCTTTTCAGGTCAGAGACCAAGAAACTTAAAATCTCCTACCTACATACACCATTCACTGTGCTTCACTGTTTCTTTTTTCCTTTGGTCCCTAATATCCTAGGAGCATTTTTATATGTTGACAATACTACAGATTTGGATTTTTTTTCTATAAAAGATGATGTGTGTTTCTGAATTTGCTGAGAGGCAAATGTAATCAACAAGAGCATTCCATCTTATGTAGCTTTTCTTAAAATATTATTAATCTCTTTTATAAGTTGTGTATATGTGCAATTATAAAACCTCTTGCAGGTGTCCATTGATCCTAAAAGAAAGGATCTCTGGGTGTCAGATTTTCATTTTTCAGTTAAGGATGGAGCAGTGCTTTGGTTTCTGCTTGTCTTAAATTATTTTCCAAATGCCTGGCTGACAAAGTAATGCTCTCCACAATCATATCAATATATATTGACTTCTTAGATGATTTTGCTGACACTTGGAAGTGCCAGGGATGTAGCTATACATGTATTTCTGAGAGTAGTTTGTAATTTAACCTGAAGAAGTCCATCTTGTTATTTAGAAATGCATTCTCTAGTGTTTTTTTCTAGGAGGTATTTCAAGGCAATCATTAAAACCTTGTCTTGTTTTTCCTGGCACCGGAACCAAAGCATCTCAGGTACTACATTCTGATATACAGTTATGTTGTGATGTACCACATATGTACAAATATATAAGTATCAGGAGGGGATATTTATTAGTAAAACTTTCGTGTGAGTATCTCACTTCAATTTTTATTCATTTCTTCTGAATAAGGGACACAGTGATGGAAACAATTGAGTGAAGAGCCCACATTTTTACTCCATTTCATAAAGGAACTCCTTTTATCATTCTGGGGGTTTAAACTTTTCTAAAACCAAGAAAACAAAAAGTCATCTTGTCAGTTTGCTGGACTCAGCCAGCCCATCAGT
>NW_008671326.1:114232-131789 GCF_000695815.1 Acanthisitta chloris
GGATCTTCATAGTTCTGTGGTATTTACTGAACTATACTGGTCTGGATACATTTTAAATCATCCAGGCATCATCTTGAAGTGATCTACAAAGATCTGCCCCCTTAAGCATATATTACAGCTGCCTAAATCCTTGCTATATCCCAAATAGCCTAATGCCCAGTTCATGACTGTTTCTGTCCAATGAGTAGGTGGATATTTCTTTGCTCTCCTGACCTGCAGGGCAGCAGTGCAAAGGATTCTGCAGGTATTCTCACTGGATTAGAGCCCACACAAACACAACAGGAGGTAACTCCCTTGTTATATCAGTCAGCCAGGAAATGAGAGAGCTGCTTCCAATTTTGAGGCCATATCTCCTGCCTCTCACAAAACTATTCTAACCATTGAGACTGAGGACATTCTGTAATCAGGCACACTCAGTTCCCTGCTGAAATTGCTCTTCGTTTCATAAAAGAAGATCTCTTCTGAATCACAGGGAAAGTACATGCTCATCTGTATAGCCTGATGGTTATGGTACTTTCCTGGGAGAGTCACTGGATTCCAGTCCCTGCTCAGGAAGCATTTGTTATCAGATGGTCTTTGGAGCAGGGACTGGAATTTCTTCTCCAGCCCTTTTGTTAATCTAGCACTTGGATGTTCTAGTAATACATAGATTACATAGTTGTGAAGTGGAATGTCCTTAAATAAAGTCTTGGGAATTTTACTCTGTTTAAACTTTTTCAACATTTTTTTCTTTTTTTCAGCCTCAGGTTAATGTCGTTTTAGGGTTGGTATTCCCTGGATGACTGTAACAGTAATCATGCATCTACTCTTTAACTCCAAAATACTAGATATATTTATTGTAATGAATTTTATTTAGCTCTAAAACTGAGAGGTGTGAAGCAGAATGGAAAGAAAACATAGTTAGAATGACACAGTAAATCTATGGAAATTACTATGAGATGAGTTCAACTGAAGGTCTTGAAAGACAGATACAGTAGAAGAGGCTAAACAGTGGAAAGTATGGGGTTTTGTTGAGATTCCATAGTTTAAATTATAGGAAAGAAAAAGTAAAGACTAAAGAACTAGAAATTTGGCAAAATGTAGCAAACAGGTTTTCTTACCAAACTGAAGAATGACAAAGCCACAGAATAAAATTTTTCAAACTGGCAATGTGAGGGAATCATTATGTATCTAAAGGAAAGGGATTACCATGGTGGATGAAGATGCAGAGGAGACCTGTTTTGCTTATACCATTGTGGTACATATATATGCTTAGCATAGACTCCAGTCTCAATATACTGAGATGAAGTACAGCACAAGACAGATGTTTGACCCTCAGAAGTAAAAAAGCCAAGTATAAAACTGAATACAAATGAAGGCAGATACAGAATTCAGGGTACTGTGAAACAGTAACAGACAACATGAATAGTTGTGCAACCTGCACAGAATGGACTGAGTCTTCCAAGGTGCTTTCATTTTTGCTAAACATCATAGCAAAGGGGAGAGTTTGGGAATGGCAAGGATTGTTTTGTGGACACTTAGAGAGACCTGGTGCTTGGCATAAGAAGCCACATGAGTGAGAGTGTCTGCCTGCATTAACTGACTGAGGGTGAGAGGTTTTGATAAAATTGATGAAATAGGTATGGACTGTGACGTTCAAATAAGTAGCCTGCATTTGTGCTAGAGAGTGGAGACTGATGGAGATACCTGAAGAGAATGCACTCTAAGTAGTATGTTCAGAGAGTGAGTTCTGCAATGCTCTGAGTAGATATGCATTTATTGAGGCCAGAGAAAAGGATGTGGCAGTAACTGAGATGTGAGATAAGAGCCTAGGTAATTTGTTCAGGTAGATGGCTAGAAAAAGTTTTAGCTTAGATTATGCATAAAGAGTCTGCAAGATGTAGATATATTCTGCCATAGGAATCTAAAGCTTGGAAGTGACACAATCAACAGAGATGGAGAGCTATTAGGTGAAGACATGAGATGTTGTTTTTCAGGCAGATTAGGCATAAGTAGGTGATCTGACAGCCAGGCTTTCAGTGCTTCTTCCCAAGTGCAAATCAACAGGTCTAATAATGGAAAGTACAGTATTTTCAGATAATAGCTCTTTTCAGGTAATTATTAATAGAAATAATTGCAGATTTAGAGAATAAGTGAAATGGATTGTAATGTAAATGAAATTTTATCTGAAGTGACTGCAACCCAAGTGACCTATAAAGGTATGAGTCCTGATTTTTTCTAGTATTGATTCTATTTTTCAGAACTTCTGAGAAAGTAAAATGAAGTAATTAGATTTTTGTTATGCTTTTTGCAGACTATGCATCTACAAGTTTTTAGCTGACAGATTTGAGCGAGTGCCTGTATAATTAATGTATACTTTACCTTCTTATCCATTCTCTTTTGTTCCAGTTAGCACCTTCTTCATAAGCAAAAACTTCACAACACTGTTGTTTAAGTGTTCAGTCACTCTCTGTGCCAGTTTTTCTCCATTGGTTTGTCTGTGCATCCTTCCCATTCCATCTTAATTGCCGATGCCAGTGGCAACATCCACTCGAAGTAAGAATACAGCTTGCATTGCCCTATTATTACTAGCCATTGAGTTTGTATGTGGCACTCATTTTGTAGGTGCTAATAACTCTTTCCTAGAGAGCAGTGTTTTAAAGAAATAAATGTCTGGCCTATTAGAAGTAATGTAGAAATTAGCTACTGTGGGTTTATGATCACTCTTGCAGACAGTTGCGTTCAAATCCAGCGTACAGCTAGATTATCTCAGCCACAAGAGCATGTAAACTGGGAGTTTTAAAATACTAGAATGTTCTCAAGATATAAGTGAGTAGAAGATGAAAGTATCCTAATCTCATCTATGCAGTCTCTAATACAGAAAAGTTCTGAGGAGAGTATGTCATTTCTTAGTGCAGAATAGAGTGAGTCTTGGACTTGGCATTCACCTCAGCTTTTTGTTTTGTTCTTAAGCACGGTTATGCTTTTAACAAGCTGCAGATGGTTTTGTGGATTGTTAGGACAAGCAGCACCACAGCTAGCTGAATTACTTTTCTCTGGGTGTACTAAGTGTGCATTTGAATTAGACTTCTAGAACTGATATAAGCATATCCTCTCCGCTGTGTAACAAAAACATCATTATCCTCCTCAGTCAGCATCTGTGTCGAGACTTCTTTATTTGGTTAGGAGATAGGTACTGAGATTGGAGAATGGGAATGTCCTTGTCATGTTCAAAGCAGTAAGTTTCCTTCATTTTGCCTTATTTGTGTATAAGCTTTGGATATAATAGGATAAACTAAAAGGTTTCCTTTAGAGACCTCTGAAAGTAGAGCATTTTAAAAGCAGGTAGGTGTCTCTACCCTACTTTTTCATGAAACATTTTACCCATTCAAGCAGACTTTTAAAAACAGCTTGTTTTGATAGCAGCCTGTTCTCCTGTGGGCCTTCAGCCTTTGCTTCCTGGCAGCACCTTTGGTGCGAAAAGAGAGTGATCAATTGGGAGACTATCAGTGCCAGCATGCATAGAGTGATAAGTTAACACACCACTGGGAATTTCTAGGGCCCACCAAGATACTTCACTTCTAATGTGCTAACAAGCTCATTTTTCTACCTCTTGCCTCTTCAGTTATTTTTTTTTCTCAGAAGAGCTTAGAAGTTGAGTGCATCAGGCATAATGAAAAGCTCTGTAGGAGGGAGAAGCAATAACCCCATTTTTCCCTTTTCAGCCAAATAGAAAATTAGTTTCTGGTAATACACAAAGGCCAGTATTTTTTGTGCAAGGGGCACTGCTGTGAATCAAAGGACTCTATTAACTGCAGAAAATTCAGCAGCTGTGAATCTCCCCCAATGAAAAAAAAGTGCTTTTCAACAAGTTGTGAGATACGTAGTATTATTTAGACTTCAACCATCAGTTTCATCCTCTGCCACTTATACATAGTCTCTTAAAAACCGTGCTATATTACTCTCCTCTGTTAAGGCTCAATACTGTGTTTATCCCCCAACCTAAGAACTGTTACAATGGGAGATTTTTATATTTTCTCTTGTCCCGGTGCTTCTATTATAGCTTCTCCAAACTGAAACTTCTGCCATGGTTCAGCTGTCTCTGGATGGAGAAAGAATTCGGAACACAGATTTTGGAAGGAAAATGGTTTCCCAGTTTCACTATGTAACCAAGTTATGGCCTAAGGAACTATGACGGAAATAATTTTGCTCACTAGAAGTTGTTTCCAGATAATGTATTCTCTGTACATATTTTCATATTTAGATAGACTGTAAAATCCACAGTAAATATTGTACAGAAAAAAATGCAAAAATATTTAGTAGGAAAAGTCCTGTAATCATTTAAGTATTGTTTTGTGAGCTAATATGAAAAGTATTGTTTCCAACTTCAATTTGGTGCTGAGAATTTTATTGCTGATCATAATGATCAGCAATAACTTATGTTTTAAAGGTTAGCACTTGTTATTAAAAATGCTTATCACTTGTAATGCAGTTTTTAAGTTTGGATTGCTAAAAATTGTGCACAAGATGAATATTATCTCCATTTCACAGGTGGTGAAATTGAGTCAGAAAGGTAGTTTCCTCACTGTCCCTGATCCCCCCTAAAAGAGCAGCAGACCTGAAATCAGAACGCAGAACCTTCAAGAAACCTATTCTGAGTGCATTCCTCCACAGCATGCTGATTTGTTTGGGGGATTTTTAGGAAAACAGAACTGTGTAAGAAGAAAATGATCTCACTATCTACAAATAAAATATGAAAACAAAAGTGGGCACAAGTGTAAATGTCACAGAAAATTTCTGATCTTCTGTGTTTCTATGAGACAACTGGAGAGGATCTCCCTCATTCAACATACTGAGTCCAGCTCAAGGACTTTGAAAGTTGTGAGAGAAAAGGTTAACTGATTTCTCAGTTCAGCAACTATACAACATGAAGTCAGCATGGTAGTTTTTCTTGATAATTGTATGTTGCTGCCTGCTGCTCTACATTTTGACAGCCATTTCCATAGTTGCTTTCATGAACAGCAGAAATATTCTCTCTTTTTCTCGCTCTCTCTGTGCTAACAGCACAATCGGGCCTGCTGGAACAAGAAGCCTGGTGAGGGTTCTTCAAATACAACAACACTTCAAGATACCAGTCTCTTGTCAATAATATTAGAGGGGCAGAACAGAGGGAAAAGGAAGAAGTACAGTATTTTGCTGTCAGTGCCCTGCCAACACCCTGTTAACCAGTATTTAAGGGTCCTGTGGATTCTTTACAAATATTCTTGCTTGTTTTAATGGCATAATTGACAAGGTGTTTCTCCCAATACTGAAATTTCACTATGTATTTATCTTAGCCGTGTGTGTGTTTAGGGATTATGGAAGCAGTTCATTATGGAAAAGTGCAAAATAATTTATTTTGTTAATGCTAAGGTTGTATTTCACACTACACCTCTTAAAAGTGGAAACATTTTTATATTTAGTTGTGACCAAAATATAGTCAAATTGGTTACTTAAAAGACAATATTTAAGTTGCTCTTGTTTGAAAACAGTATTATAGTTTTGCATCAGCCATGTAAAAAATGCAGTTGAACGATAAGGTTTATATTAATCATGTTTATCTTACACTTCATGTTACATCAGTGCATCAGATAATATCACAGTTATGTAAAGAATTAAAAATAAGTGTGTACAGTCACTGAAACACATGATATGTATTTAACAAAAACAAGAATTCTGATATTTAGCAGTTACAATGCATAATATAAATTCATCCTTAATTCTTGGCTAAACCAGTTATGAGGAGAGAGCACGATACCTGCAAACAATTGTTCAACATCATCTAGAGCCTACAACGTTTGAAGATTTTGCTGCTCAGGTTTTCTGTCCGGCACCTTATCACCATCTGCCCTCAGAGACGGGTAAGAAGTGCAGTAAAGGACTGTTTTAATACAATCTTACTTGAAATGCAGTATCCTTACTTATAAAGGCTAAAAATTCAGACCTTTGCACATCATTAAGAGTTGCCATTAATTGGAGAGACCACATGTACATGCTTGGGAACCTGGGCAAAGTTGTCTTTAAAACGTTAATCTGTTTTCTGGCATCATGAGCCAATGCCTGGCATTCAGATTTTGTAAACTGCTTTAACGTAGCAACCACACCCCATATTTTTACAGCAAATTTTATCGCATTCTCCTGTATAAAGTCTGCATGGAAGTGTTAGTACTCTTTCATTGAAGGCCAATTCAGGTAGAAGCATTCTTCAAGTACACCTTCCTCATAAGAAAGCTTTAAGGCTCACTGCCTTGTTAGAATGTAAAGTTTTAGACTGGAAATCTGAGCCCTGCAATTAGTAGTTTTGTTACCAGGTTATTAGTCGCAAAGTTGGTTTAAAGGTAATTTTTGCTTTCCAGTAAAATACCTGTTTTATAAGAGGATACTGCATTTTCAGTTACTAATGAGAAAATCGGTAAAAGAAAATGAGTAACTCAAGGCCTTCCTGTTCTGACATTTCTTGAACTCCTTATGATTATTTCATTATTTTATTTCCCCTCTTTTTAGATCATTAAATATCAGTTCTGTTTATCTGAAGGTAAGACAAAGTGTCCAAAAACCCCCTTTATTCCTCTTACTTTTACTAGAGCACTAAGCTTGTAACCAAATTGTATGCGAACTTTCCTTGTTTCCTTGTTCACACTAAAAAGAATTTCACACTGATTGAGAAATGACCACTACATCTTCTGAAAGTTTTAGTCTTTTACTAACCTCAGGTCTGCATGAAGCACTAACACTCGTTCCGGGATTAAGGTAACTAATGATAGAGACAGATGTTGAACGAGTAACACTTTATTGTGTTGACCTTTGTTTCTCAGCATGAACAAGTAGTACTGGATGGCAGTGGTGTGTTTTGTACCCTGTACTGTCTTTCATTGATGTTGTAAAACATTCTGCAGTGATAACCTAGGAAAGAAGGAGAAGAAGAATGTGTAACACTTGAAATTCCTTGTTCAGAAAACCTTATTTAATGATAATCAAAATGCTTCCATGGAAAAGCTGTAAACCTAAATAAAATAAATTTTGTAGGAATAATTTGGCAAGTTGTTACCTCAAAATTTGTTTCTCAAATGCAAAAATATATGCAAAAATTAATTCTAAATTATGCAAGAATTGTCATAGGACTACAGAAAGAACGACTGAGAGATGTTAAAGTGTTGTGATTCCTTTACTTGAAAGTATAAACCATAACTAGAAATGAGGTGCAGTTTCAAAATCTAAGTGGTATAGTTATGTTAGTGCAAATAGTTGAGACCAAAGGGAAACAAAATTAAAAGTAAGTAATTTAAAACTAATTAAATCAGTATTAAAAATAGCAACATAATTTAATCTATTAAATTATTTGAATAGGAAAAATCTGTAACTAAAAACATTAAAAACAATAACCAGCAATACGAGTCCTTGCCACATTTCCTGCCTAATGGACCTGCTAAGTATTCAACACCAGACATTTTTGTATGGCTAGTATATAATCTATATTCTAGTGCACTTGTAGCAGTTCTGCCTGTTCGTTTTCAGAACTCCCATTCCAGGCCAAGTTGCTCTGCCCTCTTCCTCTAAGTTCATTCTTTCAGGGTGAAGCAAAGCTGCTTTTCTGTGCTAGTTTGGTGCATCAAGAGTACACTGCTCTAAAGTGGCAATTCCTGTATTCTTTTTAAAATTGTCCTAGTCATACTTGGTATTCTCTAATGTGATCTGAAAAGAGGTTATGATTTTTTAGAAACTTGATTTTGAACTTCAACTTTCTGTCAAATCTAATAATTTTCTGTAGGAATCTCATTAATAGGAGCTTCTGATACATTTCACATCTGCACATGTGCATGTGTGTTTACATATCACAAAAACACAATCTCCTCTCGTGAGGGCTACATTCTTCTGGACCTTGCATTGTGCAGTGGAACTGATGAAGACATCAGTGTTGGGAGCAGCTCCCTAGGACAGACATGCAGCACAGTGTGACCCAGTGTCAAAGTCAAATGCCCTGTCCCCAGATCTGCCCAACTCTGAGCTTTCCTTTCGGCCCAGGGAAGCTGGGGATGCTCTGGCACTCCTGTTTGCAGCCTGACCCTGTTCCACATGGGGCTCCTGGAGCTCTGATACTCAGCTCCAGGACAGCATGCCTGGAGTAGCACCACGCCATCTGCCTCCACACTGACTCTGGAGGGCACAAATCCTAAAGCCTGAGACAGGTATGGAATAACACTGCAGTGTTCTGCTGCAAAGGTTACCTCAGGGCTTGGGGTTAGCCTGGAAACCACTGGTTTCCAGTTCTAGCGAGGGCAGACCTGTGAGTGACGTGGCTACAGATGACCCGAATCTCCAATGGACCGTGATCCCAGGAAAGAATCCGCCAGGTGTGCTATTAAAAAAATAGATACCCCTACGTTTCCAGGGCCCCTTCAACAGGTGCATTTCTTGGAAGATAGGTACAGAGCTCTGAACCCTGCCAGGACTGCACACAGAAGTGACACTAGAGTCCTGCTGGGGAATCCACATGTGTTCATCACTCCCAAGATGACTCAGACAAAACCCTGCAGGCTCCCCGCCAGATGTGTCCATGTCATCTGAAAATTTCTGACCAGCTTCTAAAAATATATCACATTTTTTAAATACAAAATATTTCATTTATGTCTGGGGGTTCTTTTAATGAAAAATAATTGACCAGAAGAGACTAGGAAAAAAATCCACATTTTAGATATTATAGATTTGATTCTTTAATTGGATTGTGATCTTCAAGATTACAATTGCTGAATATGTTTAATTTTGTAAAATATTCTATACATTTTTCTCATCTAAGAAAGATCTGTAGAAACTATGAAGCTGCTATAGCCCATCACCAGATGTTGTCATTTTGTTGGTTTTGGCCTGTTTCACGATGCCATTTTTCTTTTCATTCAAGCTTTGATAATCAGAGCAAATAGAGAGCATGCCATTCAGTAACAAATTTTATTTCCTCAGACTGGCATATTTTATCAAAGGCTCAGCCCTCAGCAAAAGCTGTTTCTCTTTACAGTGGCTGCTCTTCAATACAATGTGATCGTGGCAGCTGCTGTTTTATCTAGAAGCTTATTTTGCCCTGACAAAATATCTGATAAATCCACCTTCCCATGTTCAGGAACCTGACTAGTGTAGTGAATGTGTACATTTTAAAAAATTGAGATTTACCTGTACCTAATCACAGAATGTAATTCAGCTGCCTCTGTGTTTTTTTACTTTGTGCTATCTCTGTTAAACAGAGTAACTGCAAATACTGTGCTAAACAGAGTAACTCTTCCCGTGCAGCTATTGAGTGAACCAGCTCTCTGACACCAGAATAGGTTGAGGGAACTGTCAATGGTAAGCTCAATTATATTGAAGGGCATATTGACCCCATGATGCTAAGATTCTGAGCTTTAAAACGTACTCATGCCTTGGGTTTGTTTCTCCTCTGTCTTCTTTTGTTCCCTTTCTTCCTACTAAGACTAGTGCCTCATTACAGTAAGCCTTATAAAGAAGAGGCCTCTCTACATAAGTCATAGTATTTTTCTTGTGACAAAAGCATCAGGCTTTTTGGCCCCAACAATCATTCCTGTGTTTTCAGGCCTGCATTCAGAACAGTTCTGCTGTCCCACTCTCAATCCAATCTCCATCCAATGGGGATGCCATCGTACAGGGAGGGAAGCAGGCAGTGTAGAGGTAATGATGCTTCAGCCTTTCACAGGAAAAACTCAAATTCAGCAGCTTGCATCTTAATTGCTTCTGCTTCTGGCTTGCTGTGGATCTTTGAACCAATAATCTTTTTGGCCCTGTACCACCCCTTCACAGAGGAGAATGATGGTGCTTTCCTCACCGTAACAGGGTCTGAGTAACACTTGGTGGTGGTGGTTCAAGTTTGTCATTGGAAGTGAAGCTGAAGTACAGAAATGAGGGCTCTGTGGCAGAGCTGGAAGAGTTTCTCGTTATCCCTTCTCCAGTCCAAACTTAAGAAGACTTTTTTTTCATTCCAAGTCAGAGCAAAACCTCAAAACTTTCTGACATTCCAAAAATTTCATATTGGAACAGCTGAAGCTGAAACCTTATGCGTTTCTAAACTATTGTCCTTAAGTCAACCACTTGGGTGACGGTACACTGAGGGTCCTCAACACTCTGAGGCAATAAATTCAGCGAGGACTGCTAGAAACCTAAACAGATCAACTTTCTACACTTAATGAAATGGGTCCACTGAAGAAAAGAGTATGATTGTCCAATCAAAAAGCATCCTGTGCATACACACAAGGGCACAAAATCAAATTTTAATCCTGGCATTTCTTAGTTTTTGAACGTTTGACTTTATTGTCTTGTGACATTTTCCTTCTGTAATTGCTTCCATTTTTGTTTTAAAGCAAGGGCAAAATAGAAATTCTGTAACACTGATTAACAGCCACCTGATACATAAGCAAAACTGCAACCTCTAGATTCACCACCACCACCACCTCCTGCAGACTGAGATAGGACAATAATTGGTAGTAATGGTAAACAAGAGTTTAATTAAGAGCTCTGCCTTAATCTCCACTAGTGGAAAGACTGGGAATTTTGCTAGTGGATTTCACAGATAGTAGCTGACACAGAGGAATAGGCTTACCTAACATGAATGGTTCCAGCCAGGTTCTGGAGAGAATTCTTCACCGGACATGGACTTGGCTGCTGTTTTGCCATAAACTTAATCTTTTTCTTGCTTCTTTCTCATGTCTGCCTCTTAGCTCTATCTCTTCTACCAGTTCCAGTCTCTCGGGTCTTTAGACCATCTTTTCCTCACCTTTTTGCCTTGCTTTGCAACTGCTTTTTGAAGTCTTTCTCTCCACATCTGCTTCTTGCTTCTTTTCCTCATTTCACAAAATTAGTGAGACTTAACTGACTTGACTCCAGCAAGGCTCTGCTGAGCATGACAGACAACTTGGCCAGACTTGGACTGGAATTTGTAAAGGTGGTGAAGCACACAGGCTGTACAAAACTGACTGACCTCTTCCCTGAAGGTCAGGTGGGACACACTCGAGTTAAAAGGCAAATCAAAATTTACCAACACGCACAAATTATATTTTCCTCTGTGGTCATTCTCAGACAGCACTCAGGACAGTGTTGATCCAGACAATGAGGTGTGATTAAGCCAGAAGCAGTGAGAGTAGTCTTACCATGCAGCACCCTGTCTTAACATCAGCACCCTGTCAGGCTTCTGCTTGGTGAATTTTTCACCTCTGAAAGTCAGAACTGATGAGTGAGATGAGTCCTGGCAATGCGTATGTTGTGATACCTCCAGATTCCTCCAGCTCACCTCACTTCTAACTCAGTCTGTGTGTAGTTAGGATTCCATTTTAGATTTAAATAGTGAATTTCTGAGCCAAATAACCAACATACTATGATCAGGACATCCTAAATTTTTTCAAATGGAGTGTGAAAATGTCGCATTTCAACTTTGTTGACCCACCTCCGTGCTCAAAATCAATTGAAACAGCTTTACGTTATGGCCCCAAAATATCATACCTCATCAGGCTATGATATTTGTCACTTGTCAAGCCTAAGAGGAGAAAAATATCGATTACTTCCAGACCTTTTTCAGCCTCTTACAAATCCAAACACATCAATTTTATTTATTTTATAGAACTTTCTGGCTCCACATCAATTGTCAATAAAGCCTTCATATTTCACCCTATTTTTATATTTTGGATAACTAAGTATTTTATTGTGGAGAGAGATAAAGATAATAACATTTTATACTGAAGATTTTAAAACTCTAAAGGGGAAGCAAAACCTGCAAAATTTGTATATACCACATTTAATATCCACATGTGTGTATGTGCATATGTATGTATATATTGATCTATATGATTATCTAAAATCCAAAGAAATCTAGTTACTAATTAGTCTGTTGATTGCTGTCAGACTTTAGATATATTTTAAGTGCTGTTATTCTTCACTCTTACGGTGTGATATGTTCAGATGTGAAAATCACTTTACATGACTTCTGTTCTTCAATGGCTCTAAGTTTCATTTTAAAAATGTGATTAAATGCGAATTTGTGCTTCTGTCTGCAGGAATTAGAAACAAAATTTTAAGATGTGACTGGAATAGTGCTGTAATTGAAATAATGGGGCGGGTTAAGGTTTTGTTTATCCAACCCATGATAAAATTTCATACTAGGGTCCAACCCTTTGATGCAGAAGGTTTTTCTTTCCGTGATTTCAGGAGTCTCATGATGAGACTGGCTATAATTTTCACATATTCAGTACTGTGAAACAGCTGGGGAGCAGAAGCCATATATTGAGTTGCCATTCGTTTTTCCTTCTCAGTTGTGTGTATGTGTGTGAGTATTTAACTGTGTTCACAGATGTTAAGCAAGCATTTCAGACAATGTTTAGGATGTATCTCAGCTGCTATTCATAAGGTTGCTGGATCTGGATAATGTTATAGAATTCTTTTCTTTCTCTCTCCCTTCCTTTTTTTTTTCTTGTAATGCCTAGTTGGTAAGTATGATGCCGGATTTCAGAGCTGTTGCTTCATTGCACATAACTAACTCATCACTCTCTTTAACCTGTAGCATGAGCAGCAATTGCATAATGAAATTCGAAATTCCGTTTTCTGTGCTCATCTGTTAATACCCTTCAATCTCTGCGGTTCGTGTCTCATGTCTCACACCTGTTATCTTTTATCTTTTCTCCTCCCCCTTCCTCACTTCTTTCCACTCCTCCTTCCTCATCACTTCTTCATTCTCAACAAAGAAAGAAATGCTGTGATATTTCTTCTCCTTCCAAAACCTCCACTAGAAAGCATTGGCCACATCAAGGTAAAGGGCAAAGGCTTGAAACGGAAGGTCTTTCACGCTAGCTGTGAATGGTATGCTGTGCAAAACAACAATGGTTATTTTCTATTCTCTAATTTCCACCATTTGAAATGCTTTAATTCCTTGTAAAATCAGAACAAGATAGAATTTCAGAAAATGAGAGTGCATGTTTCCCTGCCTGCCTTTTTCTATAAGGCACAGTGAGTCAGGCATTATCATGCTTTTCCAGATTGTTTGGCAATGAAGTACCTAGTTCATAAATGGAATTACTGTCACCAGCTGGGGAACAAATAACAGCCCTTTCTCTCCCCTGTCACTCTGATGGGGCACGTCAGTTTGCAGATAGAAAGTACTGTGCTGTCCCTCTGGAGGAGGTAGGTGAGGGATGAGGCAAGGAGGACAGCCAGGTCGCTAAATCTGAGAGGTTTTAAATCTACTCTTAGACTTCTTACCTGATAACTTCATTTGGTTTTAGAGGAATCTTTCAAAATAAATCATGACCAGTTTTGAATGGGTTTTGAACCCCTTATATATGGGAGGGGGAAAGATGTTTGGTTCTGATTATTGCATTATTGTTTTAAAGAATTACCAGCAATAGCATGATGTGGAAGAAATAGCAAGTGATTTCTGGCTCACTGGAGTCAGCAGGGGTTCTCTATTGACACCTGCAGGACTAAGCTTCTGTCTGTAATTTATATGAGTCAGAAGCCTTCAGTGGTGACTGGGGTAGTTGAGTTCAATTAGACTGTCAGTCTCTGTAAATGGCTAATTAAAATGCAGTTTAGTTTTATGGATGGGCGTTCATAGTATTAATTTTCTTTACCATGGGAAGGAGAATGTAATTCGGATTTCATATTTTCTCCTTTTCCTTTTGTATCTCTATGGAAGGTTTGGAGACAGGCTGTTTGTAAGGAAGATCTTTGTCCTCTTGCAGTGAGGACTCGGGGTCCACCGGAGCATAGCTCTGGGCACTGGGCTTATGAATTACGTATCATTGTCTCAAATTCATCTTGTTCCTTTTACAAAGAAACGTTAACGTATAGTGCAACCAGTTAGTACTATCTGTTCAAGCTTCTGCCTTGTGGGCCCTGTAGGGCTTTGCCTTTTAAAGTACTAACTAAAGTTGGGATGGGAGGAAATGTTTGGCTCTCCCAGTTGGCCCCCAGTTCGCTCCACCTCTTCAGCTGCATTCCTAGAGCTCCCTTCATGCGCAATGAGCTGTTAACCTTCATATTCTCATTAAAGACTGGATTCTTCTGGGTTGTGGCTTGAATAATGACTCCCCATCCCTGCAAGGGAACAGGGGGTGTTTGTTCTCCTGGTTAGCAGGAGAATGTCGCCCACTTCAGTGCTGCCTCAATTGCTGAGCACAAGGGGGTTCTGCAGTCCCATAGCTCAGTGGTTTCTGGCATCATCTTTCCTCTAGAGGTGGATTTGTGGCAGTTGTTAACTGCATGAGCAGTACCATCACCCACAGCTGATAAAAGGCTAGGAGATGCTGTGGCAGTGACAGCAGCACTGAAATCCCTCTCTGCCCCTTGCTAAGAGATCCCGCACTGCGAGCGCAGAAGGCAGCACTGACCCATCTGGTTCTTGCTGTCCTCTGCAGGCTTCTGCCCAGAGACTCAGCCGGGAGAAACTCCAGCAGCAGCAACAGCACAGGTGGATGGAACAGACTTAGCCTCTCCAATGTCTCCTCGGACTAGCAAGAGCCGCATGTCCATGAAACTGCGCCGCTCCTCTGGCTCAGCCAACAAGTCCTAAGTGGCAAGATGCCTGCAGCTTTCTAGTGAACAGCAGTTGGCCAACCTTCCCACAGCACTCACCATTTTCTTCTAGCCACCGCTCACACCTTTCACTCAAGGATAATGTCTCATGTGTGTGCCCGTGCCCCCCATACCCTTTTTATGTATGTTTATTTTAAACAGTGACACTGGAATTTTACTTTGATAGTTTAGCTTTTTTTTTTATCAAACTCCAGTCTGCCTTTTTTTTTCTTTGCAGTGCAGTTTAGCCCCTGCACCTTTTACCTTCCTGGATGATTATGGTATCTTAACAGTAATCATTTTTAACTCTGGTTGATCTTGAGCCACATATGGAATTGGAGACTACAGTTGGATTACACTATATTTATTGTGCCCCATTGCAATTTTCTCTGTAGCAAAGAAAGAAATATGTACAATTTGAAAATTAATGTACAATTTTAAATTGAAGTTGCATTTGTAAAGTCTTTGTCAGATGTCAAAATGTTAATGCACAGGATGTGTATAGATTATTTATGTTAAGAATAAAATAGTTCAACAGCCTTTCAAGCATTAGCATCCAAACAAGATAATTTGCTCGTAGCACCAACTCTTTCTTCACAAAGTAACCTATAATTTCATAACTTCGCAGATAATCTATGCCAGAAAAAAAAAAAAATCCCTGTGCTGAAAGTCTACTTATGCTTGGCTTCCAAATATTTTTATAATGTTTGCTTTTCCAAGTGGTATCAATCGTAAATGCCATCAAGTTTCATGAGTTTTAGCCTTTATCATGGGCCGCTCCATCTAGATGTATACTCTTTTTTCTTACATTAAAAAATTTAAAAACACTTTCCTGATAGAAATTCACTGCTGTGATGATGGGTACTAGTGAAGAAAAGGGAACATGCTCCAGGAGCCTGGCCTGAAATGCTGACAATTCCAACCCTCTGAGTGCAGATTAGTACACAAGTTCCACCCACCCAGAGGTATTTTCCTACAGAAGATGAAATGCTCACATTTTGAGTCTGGCAAACAACAAAATGCTGTTAATAAAATGTAGCATGGCATCGGTACTAACTGCATGTGTAAATATATCATACGGGCAACAATAAAAAGATAAATTATGCCTTGTCATTCATGTAGTATTTACAAATTTGTAATGGTTGAAAAGAAGACGTGCTATTTAATAATACAATAAAATTATTCTTACCACCTTTTGTATATTAGTCATTCACCTCAATGATTAGATTCTTACTCCAATTTATGGAAACATTGTGTGTTACACGCGGACGGAGCAGTTAAGTGCAATACACAGCTTAGTTTTCATTTGTATTAAAAAGTACACACGAGTTCTTAAGAGCTCTTTCCCAACCCATCACAAGAATGCCAGACTAAAAACTTCTCCCCAGATCTAGTAAATACATTACACGTAGCTGTGCAGGTAACATAAAGCAAAGGATGTTCCCTTCTGCAGGCTAGTTGTTCGAGTGCTAATTGTAGGAGCGGTTAATAATCATCAGGTTTGTGTGGTCTGGAGCCCTTCATCTTTGACTACACAAGTGGAGAAAGGAGAATAATGGTTTTTTAAGAAGACACAGTGACCTTCTCCAGGGATGAACTCATTTAATTGCATGAACAGGCATTTTTACCTGAGCCTTTGTTACCAACAAATGACGGGAAAATGCACAACTTGAAATAACATGCTTTATTTTTGTCACATGAGAAGAGCGAGCTGTGAGTTTAGCCTCCTTTGTCAGAGAGCAAATCTTGGTTGCATTAGGTTATATTGTATTAATTCATTTGTCCAGGTCCTGGAACTAAAATGACAAGGTCCATGAAGCACATTTAAAATAAAGCACTTACCACTTGCTTGCAGCCTTTGGGCATGATACATCTGAATCTTTTGTTGCGTGTAACAAAATATAAAACTACAGAAATAATTGCGTTAGAGGATGCTAATCAAGAGATTGAAATATTTTGCATGCTCATTTCAGAGAGACTGTTAGAACAAAGACTACAACTGGGATCAATTTGGTTCCTCAGAAATCACCAGCTGACCCACTTTGCTCTGCTGAATTCAAGAAAGGCATGAGCTTTGTTTTAAATATTCTATTGAATTTTCTTGCCCTTGTTTTTAGCCTCATCTGCTATCACATTTAGAAACAAGCACTCATGTGGAAAAATTAAATAAGTAAATAAATAAATGCCAGCTGAAATGTCGGTAGCTGGTAAATTCAATGGCATTTCAAAGCCTTTGGCCAGAGCATCATCAAAGCCAGGGAATCCACACCGCAGGTTGCTTTGCTAAAGGTAGGTCTTGTTAGGGAAGAGGAAGGTAGCCTGTCATCTGCGCTTTAGCAACTTGTCTAAAGACTGTTTCATGTCCTAATTTCAGCTGTTCACAAGACTCGAGGAGCTCACATCAAACGCGCAGCTCGCAGGGGAGGGGTGGGAGGCTGCCCGGGAGGGACAGCTGTGCACATGGTCCTGCCTGCCGCAGGGCCACACGCTGCCCGGCCGGACAGAACTGCTCTTCTGGCCACTGTCCGAGCCACACTGACAAGCCACTAACAGAGTGGGTTTGGGGACGGGCAGAGACGTGTGGTTTACCTACCACACAGTCGCTAGAGACACAGAGTAAGCGAGAGATGCGTACTTAGCTACAGAAGGCCAACGCCTCGTATTTCAATTAAGCAGACAGCACAATTAATTTCCCATACGTTTTGCTAGCTATTATATGACTTAACATTGACTTCTTAATATGAACATTTACCTTCTCGGCTAAGTTAGTACAGAGTACAGCAAACAAGACACCTCACAATAACTTAAGTGTTGAAGCTCGGGGGCTAAGGCTATTAAAACAAGGTCACTAGATCAGGCTCCTTTTCTCACGAAAAATAATTCTTCTCTTTAAATACCGTATATACAGCTGTAATTTCTCCGAGAGTCGCTAGGAAGGTGTCCTGGCTGTGGGCCGGTACCCGCGGGCAGGGCAGGGCCCGGC
>NW_008671327.1:0-227 GCF_000695815.1 Acanthisitta chloris
CCTGGGTCCTCCTTGCAACCCTTTT
This sequence comes from Acanthisitta chloris, assembly GCF_000695815.1. Classification (NCBI taxonomy): domain Eukaryota; kingdom Metazoa; phylum Chordata; class Aves; order Passeriformes; family Acanthisittidae; genus Acanthisitta; species Acanthisitta chloris. The sequence goes on from NW_008671327.1 coordinate 26, forward strand.
TGAGCACTGGCATGACATTCACGAACTTCCAATCATCTGGGACCTCCCTACTGAGCCAGGACATTAGGTAAATGATGGAGAGCAGCTTGGCGAACTCTTCCACCAGTTCCTTCATCACTCTGGGATGGATCCCATCTGGTCCCATAGATTTGTGAGGATCCAAGCAGCTAAGCAGATCTCTAACCATTTCCTCTCAGATTTC
>NW_008671328.1:0-246 GCF_000695815.1 Acanthisitta chloris
CAGCCTGGAGAAGAGAAGGTTGCATGTAGAGATCATAGCAGCCTTCCAGTATCTGGAGGAGCTACAGAGAAGCCAGACAGGGACTCTTTGTTAGGAGCTGCAGTAACAGGACAAGGGGCAATGGGTACAAATTGAAAGAGGGGAAATTTAGGATAGATATTAGGAAGAAGTTTTTTCCTGTGAGGGTGATGAGACACTGGCACAGGTTGCCCAGGGAGGCTGTGGCTGTCCCAACCCTGGCAGTGT
>NW_008671328.1:331-2692 GCF_000695815.1 Acanthisitta chloris
CCCCTAAACTTCGATGGTGCTGATGATTCACAGCCAAACCTCCAGAAACCCTGACCTCCACTTCAGAGCTAGGATCCTTTCTAAATATAGTGCCCACTGTCACATTTCATATTTATTCAATTGAACAGCTCACAAAGGACCCTCCTAGGCTAGCACCCCATTATAGAGAAATAAAGAGAACTGTCAAACAGCTGGAGTCCAGGGCTATAGAAGTCAATGGAAGGTCATGCAATGAGTGTAGGGTAGGCCAGGAAATAAACTGTACAGTTAGCAGCTTCTTCTGTGCTCTCATAGCCCAAGTATTCACCTGTGAGGGGTTTCCTTTCCCACTATAAATAACTAACCTGAATAGTGCAGATTTATTATTCCAACCAAGTTGTACCTCACTGAGGAGTTAGTGATGGTTAATTGTTAATAAATTCAGTACTATGAGATCTGGGATTATTCTCTCTTGTGTATTATTTTACAGCTCATTGACGATATTACTGTAAAAGCTGAAAGCTCTTGCTTCCTTATTAACAAACTTTTTCTTATGAGTGTAATTCACTCTCATTTAGTTTGTTAATTCTTTCATGATATCTTGCAGATCCTATCATGTTTCCTGTCATGATCAATCTGCTCTGCCTAATCATATGTTCCTGTTCCAAAGCGTTCTGAGGAACAGAAAAAAAAAAGCCTAATTGGTATCATAACCATTTAAAACTGAAAGGTAAATCTTCATTAAAATATTTGGCTGGACTGAAACACCATTCAAATGACATGAAGCAAAGTACACTAAATGACAGTGTTCCACAGGAAAAAAAGATGTAATTCTGCTACATTTACTGGAACATTTCTTCTGAAACACATTAGTGTGCTTACACATTAGTGTGTTTCAGAACTCTGAGTTTGGGTTTTCTGATTGTTCCATAGAAAATTAGGTCCCCTGGGAGATTTCAGGTTTTGCACAACATATTCTAGTACTTGTAACTTAAAATTGAAACGGAAGTATTGCAATACAGAAATTGCTGTGTAATTTCAGATGCAGAGCTGAGGTTACCAAAAATGCATTGCCAAGTAAACAAACAACATGACTGCCAAAAAAAAAAAAAAAAAAAAGGAGTTAAGTATGTGTTTCTCTTCAGTAAGGTCTGCAAAACGAGTGAAAAAAAAAGACCCAGCTTGCTACGGCAGCCAAACTGAAGTCTGGGAGACTAATGCTTAAAGGGGTTACTTTTTGCTGCATATGTGTTTGAAACAAGCAAAAAAAATGCCAGAAGGCAGAATCTGGACAGGAAATAGCTGAAGAATAACAAGCTGAAATTGCCAAACAGGCAGCAAAGTTGCATTCATATGCCTTGTACCAATAAGCATACTTACTCCCAAACACTGCAAGTAAAGTGTGTTGACTAATTACTTGTTTGTGCATCCAATGAATAGGGCTCTGCATGTAAGTATACTCTTATATGTAGCATCCAAATGATCTTCCATGGAATTTGGAAGAACCATGTGGGTTCTTTGTGATCCACGTGCTGGAATTCCAGAGATGGCCTCAGTACAGCTGCACTGAAAACAAAACAATGCACCTGAGCTCCCTGAAAACACTGGCAGGAGAGAGCTTTTGAAACTGCTTTTTTAAGCAACTTGTGTGCCTCCATAATTATTATATGAGTTAGATATTGAGTAATTAATTATTCACATCCTATTGTGCAAAATCATGAACAGAGAACTAGTCCTTGTATCTGCTTAATATTTAATAGAAATTCCTTAGCCTTATTCTCCTGTTTTCCACTCCTAGTCACTAAAATACTTCCATTTTACTGAAATTAGAGATGTATCAGGACCCAGTTACATTTTCTTTCTAAAGTACCTAAACAAAACCAGTTCACAGTCATCCAGAAGCTCTTCCTAAGGAGTGTTCTTCACACAATATGCATAACATAGTTCTTTATGAAATCAAGATGTGACTCAAAGTGTGAATTTACTCCGTATCTCATTCATAGAATCAAATTTTAAAAGATAGCCTTATTGAGCAATGCGGATTTTTTGCTTGTTCTAAAGCGCATTTACAATACCTCTTGTCTCATTGAAGTGTTTTAGGCTGTGAATTATGAGCTCTGGTTTGTATGTCGTTTTGAAAATGCACAGGCAAATCATACTTACGCAAGAGAGTAAGGTTTGGTAGTGAATCCTCTCTATTCATGTGGCAAAGGAAAAATTCATTTTCAAAATTCAGACATTATTCAAGCATGCATGAATATATGATTTTTTTGCTGTGCCTTCTTTCTGTGTCCTATAAATGCCTATAACACTAGTGCCAATGAAGAAAGAGAATGGATCTTCTAAAATCCCTCTCATCTTCACTGTGACCATCCGGGAAAG
>NW_008671328.1:2707-17829 GCF_000695815.1 Acanthisitta chloris
CTTTGTAAAACCTTATATCCTCATGCATACTATGTGCTACCAAATGATGCAGAATTTCGTGACCTTCCACAGTTTCTGTGGTTCATATGTGTTTCATTTATTCTCCAGGCACATAGAGGAACACCCCTGATAATGGGTTTCTGGTCACCCTATAAAGACAGACATAAAAAACCCATTTCAAGTATCAGAAGACTCTTCTCCTTCAAAAGTGAGAACTATCCATCAGCAATGTATAAAACCTCTATACTGTGAATGCCTCCTGTCTTTCTTTAGAGAAGGTAGGCATGAAAATTGAGGCAATGAACTCGGTGTCCCTGTTGGACTGCTGGTTTTCCCGATATAAACCAAGCACTATTAAGAAATTATGTTCTCCAAGAGATCACTGTTTTTTATTTTATTACTTCTTTCCCAACCATAAATTTTGAGGTGAAACTTTATAACAATCCCTATTGCTTTTATGGAATATTAGGTATAGGAAAATTAAATTGCTGTTGCTTTTCCTGAGGGACAGACGAAGAGAAAGAAGCCATGGCTGGCTAGGAGATGACTCCTAAAGGTCTGATACAAATATCTGTTGAGGTTTTCAAAGAGTGACTGCATTAATCTCATTTTAGCTATGAATAGCACATAATTCCTGTGTTATTGTCTGTTCTGTTCCTCCTTGTGAAACTGAGCAAGATGTAAGAGTATGCATTTTTGAGCCAAGGCTAGCTACTATTTCAAAGCCAAAAAGCACCACTGAGTCAATACCAAATGTACTTGGAGATATCCCAAACAATGGATGATTGAATGGGTTTCTTTGTGGGAAAGTACAGGGTGAAGGCAGACAACTGAACTTCAGGTTTAGTCCCCTCCCAAACTCCAAATTGTACCAAATAAACATGAAATAAAGAGCTTGAGAAGCCATAATCCAGATTCATCTCCCATCAGGACTATGCCCATAGAAACAGAGTTCTCAGGTTGATTATCAAATTTTGACACAACTGAATTCTAAGACAGCTTATTATAGAAGTTAGCCTTCTGTGCTGCTGCCATTTTCTTATGCCACTCATGCTGAGACTTTAAGCAAATTACATGCCCCATGTGAATACATCCCCAACTATAAAAATGATCCGTCTACTGAGACAGAGTATATTACTTCATTTGCACAGCCTGAACATAGGCTACTTGTATGACACTAGTCTCAGGTCGAAGAGAAAATTCTGGTCAGTGTGCTCAGCCTTGCATATTTAAGCTGTTACCAAACCTCCCACCCATCTACCCCTCAGCTGGAAGTTAACTGAAGGAAATTTATCCCATTATACTGCCATGTACTAGTACCATTTAAATTAAGCAGAAAGTATGTTTTCAAGGGTCACTAATATCTGTCAAAACAGGGGGAAAGGGCTTAAGCCATTTGACTTTAATCATTAACACTCTTCTTGCATATTTAAGCTGTTACCAAACCTCCCACCCATCTACCCCTCAGCTGGAAGTTAACTGAAGGAAATTTATCCCATTATACTGCCATGTACTAGTACCATTTAAATTAAGCAGAAAGTATGTTTTCAAGGGTCACTAATATCTGTCAAAACAGGGGGAAAGGGCTTAAGCCATTTGACTTTAATCATTAACACTCTTCTCTTAAAGACAAAGCTCTTTTTCAGGCACATCTAGTCTCATGCCTTTGACAGTAGGGTTTATGCTGCAGTGAACCCAAGGTATTTCCAAGTTAACTATGAGAAAATTAGAGCAAACAGTGCATAAAACTTTTTCTGCTTTATAGATTGCCATTAATCAACAGCATGCAGTAAGTTTATTGACTTCGGAGTTGTTCCACAAAAGTGGACAAGGGAACATCCTTACAAATGTTAGTTTGAATAGAGATAAAAAGGAAATAAAAATGATACCCAAATTTCAAATTACAAACTATAATGTGAACAGGATATTGGCTCTGTGATGATTATTCTGAAATGTATTGTACTGAATAATATACTGGGTTTTCTTTGAAATCCAAAGCGTAATAGAACTTCTCATTTTGCAGTATGCAACTGGCCATCATAGACCAGCTAGAAGTAATTTGTAAGTTAAAAATCAGTAGAATATCATATTATAATTTTTAAACAGTTCTTCTCATTCCAGAGATGAGTAATATAGCTAACTACAGTTAGCTTCCTTAAAGGAATACCATATTTTTACACTGAACACAATTCTTGCATCGAGCTTTGAAATTCGTACATACTCAACAAATTCATAGGACCTCTGCCTTGCAGACAAAACTGAATGTTTAGCAGAAGTGCTGAGGATAAACTTAAGGCTTGTGAGGTAAGAAAGGTGGTGAATTTCTTTATCCTGCCTATGGTAGGGTGGTTTAAACTAGATCATCTTTAAGGTCCCTTCCAACCCAGACCATTCTATTGACACCGAGAAGTAGACTGAAAGCAGGAATTGAACGGTTAAAGTTGAAAGCATGAAGAATAACTTTACTAATAGCACTATTTCAGCTTAATTAGCAAAATAGCAAGGATTGCATGGTACAGATAAGAAGCTGTACTAATGGTATTGTTTTGACTTGGCTGGTGAAATGATGCACCTTAGCTATAAGGCAGTAGAATTAACAAGACTCAAACTTTGGCAGTAGAAGGAAAACTGAGACTATATAAAGTGTGGAATGAAGAAACAGTATGTTCAAGATAGAGGCAAGGTCAGCAAGGCATGCAAAACTGTCCAAAGGGGTAAATGGTTGCATAATAAGGGTGTCCAAAGGGTACTGAGCAAGAGGAGACACTTCATCTTCATGACCACCGAAAAACCACCAGGACCGTGGGACTGATGCCAGCAGGGAGGAGACAGAGGATGTTTTGTGTGATTTCTGCTATGGACACAGAAAGACACAATGCTGATTCTTAATTCTCTGGTGAGTGTTTTGTGACCAGGTCACCATCTGTTTTTACAGACTGTTGTCTGATGGGAGCAGAGATTTAGGGGAGTTATCCATCCTAAAATTGTCCCTAATGTATCTAAACCATGAAGTTTTTGTCCCTGGTTGCACAAGTTTGGTGGAGCGATCCCCCTTCTGCCCAGTGCTGAATAAACAAATACCTGCTACTCAGAGATACAAGTCTGTGAGTAGCTCCTTTCCAGGCTTTTCTCAGCATCACTATGATTCTATGATACTATGAAGGTCCCAGATATAATAAAAATATTTCATGTGATTAATAAAGTACAGTAAGTAGCATTCCATCATTGACAGACTCATGTTTAAAATGGAGAAGGACATTTCTATGGGAGCAGTTACCTCTGACTTATGAAATACGGTTCTTTTAGCGACACATACAAATACAGCAATAGAATTACAGAAGCCACAGTGATCTGAAGGTGCAGGTGAGGGGAGTTCATGCATAGGTAATCTTGGTTTGAAAAAAAAAGATAAAAAATAGATTATGCCAGAATAGTGAAGAACTTGCGACATTCTATCTTTCCTTGAAGTCTGAATTAAGTTTGCTGACTCTGTATACCTCAAAAATTGTCTGATGTAAGTACATGACATTTTATCAGCAAATATTCTGGGACATTTGTCCACAGCTTTGCTGTGTTATGGTTACTCTGTGCACAGCTTCAAAATAAATAAGTAATTGCTGGTATTTAGACAACTCTATTACACTAGGTACACAGCCACAAAGTGTTACTCAAACAAAGCCAAGGCAGTGAAACTGCATACAGTTTATCAGCTATTAGGAAAATTAGGAAAATGTTCAGCCTAATGTTTCCAAAAGTAATTAAAATCTTCCATGTTGGCAAAGCAAATGTTCATGACAGATTAGCTGAGGACTGGCCTGCTCACATTAATAGGCTATAACAGTATTCTGGTACTAAGGGGTACTAAGATAGCTCATTTTAAGGTGGAAACTTAGTTATTCATAGAAGGAAGCAAAATTTAGTTTACTCCTCTCTGAGGAGCCTATGAGTGCTGCAAAAGACTGTCTTTTCCAAAGACTGTGGCTATTAACACTTCTATTGACACCTTCCTAAAACACTGCAACACATTTCACTTTTATATAGAGAACCAAATAGTAACTGTTTTATGGGACTAAATTGTGTAATATTAAAATGTTATCATTTTGGAAGAGTTTAAGGTAATAACTTACATGTGGCATGCAAAGTAAGATATGCATATTATGTTTAATTCAACCTTAACATTGTGATAAACTTCATCATGTCAATGGCAAATTTTGCAAAAAATCTCCAGGAGTTTCAACATCATCAGACAAACTGTGGGTAAACAGAAGATATTGGCAGCACCTAAATATGTGGTTTACTCACAATAGCTGAGAAAAAAAGAGTAGCAAATCAAAACACATACAGAATATATGAAGATCATTCAAAAAACATGTCATCATCTTCTGAGGATAATACTAAAGAAGACTTTTGAATCCACAGATCTCCATTCTCAATGGGTTATGTTCTGTATGTCTGTAACTCAGTGTAGATTTTGAAAATAATCACTGTTGAAGAGTAGAGTTCCTGAAGAGATTTCAAGTCACCATGGAATTCAGTTAACTTCTAAAGAGCCTCAACTGTTTACAAAGAGAAATGGTCTCAAATGCGTATCATCATCTTTATATTGTTTCCTGTGGAAAGGCTTATTTATGCATTCCATCAGCCATTTCAAATTATAACTGATAATAAGACCTACACAAGTAATTGCAAGTACACTGCCTTCCTGTAAGCTGACAGGAGGTGCTATGATATGATAGAGCTGGACATCTCCTTACAGATTTATTACAGCCCTGTCACTGGTGGACTGATAAGATGACAAAGATAAAAAAACTGACAATGGTGATGTTTCTTCATGAGTGCCTGTGATTCTCCCTATACAGGAGGCATCAGAGATAGCAATGTGTTCTGGCAACAACGCAAGAAAGTTTCCACAAGTTCTACAGCACATTATGCATTATGGATACCTCTTGGAAAACAAAGCACAATCAATCTCACACAGCACCAACAGTGTGATGTACATCTCTGTTCCTACCAGACACTTCAAGTGTGATCCCAATACTCCAGAGCTGGATAATTTTGTTGATTAAAAAAGTCCAGAAAACAGACGGTTCCACATTAATTATAAAGTATCTGTAAAACATTATCCAAAGAAGATCTTTGGTAACATACTTCATCTGTAGAATGTTGCATATTTGACAATATTAATGCATTTTAATGACCAAAACAGCTGTTTATATTCAAGAAGAGGAATACAGAAATGAACAAATAGCTTCAGTGGCAGCACAGAGGAGCAGATCAACAAAGTGTCTTCTAAGAACAGGTATATTTCCTTTGGAGCACTTTCTGGCATTTAAATTGGAACTCTGGAGACTTTTAATGGCTGACATAATCTTTGTATGACCTTCTCAATGTATGATCATACATTTAATAAAGAGAAACTATTCTCCAGCCTTCAATTCCTCTCCCCCAGTTAAATATATGGAAAATTCTTTCAAATATGCTTAAAACTGATCTGTGTTTTGGAAGCTATTGCTATAAAACAGTAACAGATATAAAAGTAACCATTTCTAAAGGAAAAATATCTAAATCAGATATTGTTCTGCCAGAAGTGTTGTTAAGGCCTGCAAATGTTTTAATCAGTGGCACAAAATTGAGGGGGAAATTGTGTGTGGAAAATTCCTACTGTCTTTACAGCTTTAAGTGTCCAGCCCCCAGGAATGCATGTCTCTGTATGTGACTGAGCCAGCATTCTGTACAAATCTCCTGCAAAGCTGTCTCTTCTCCTTGCACCACCTCAAGCTTGTGGTATTAATTCTGAACAACATACCTCTGGGAAAGTGTGTAACCTGTTCAAGAACTTGCTGTGTGTGGTTTAGAAACCTGAGAGAGCTGGAGCACAAAAGTAGCTAGACTGCATGTAGTGAGTAAACATGGTTATATGGGGTCCAGGTGTGTCCATATGACCTATTATTTTGCATTAAAACCAAAGAAAACAAAAGGTTTAGAGTCTTTCTTTTATTTCTGTCTTGTATTTTTGAGGCTTATCTTAAACCAATGAGATTAATGGCAAGAGTTTGCATTTATTTTCTGTTTCAGTGTCTTGTATTCAAGACTGAGGCTTTTCAGCTCAGAATTCATACTGTAAAGATAACAGGCTTGGCCATTAATGATAATTAATGTCATGGCCACAAAAATATTCATGTTGGTCTTATTTATAAAAGCAATCAAAATGTGCTATTATGTTCCTAATTACTATATTTATTCAAACTCCCCTACTTACCCACAGTACAAATACAGTGTATGCAGCTGTTGTAGAAGCTTCCCTGTGCAGCTCTGGAAGTGAGTTTTTCTTTCAACTGAGGACAGGCCCATTCTCAAAAAGAAAGAATAGAAAAAATGTGGATCTTTGCGCTCTGAAGTGAACACTGGTGTTGGACGCATGGAGTTGTATTAAGGATAAGAACTGCAGAAGCTGAGAAGTGACTGAGAACTGTGTTAGATCAAAAAATCATCTATTCAACCTTCTGCCTTTGGATGAGCACATAATTACAAAAAAATTAAAGACTGAAAACAAACAAACCAACAAACAAAAATTTTTACATCGTAATGTAAATCACCCACAGGAAAAACCCACAAGATTTCAAAATACTGCAGAGTTCTTTATTTATTCAGTTCCTTTTAGAAGATAAAGAACACCAGCATCAGAATCTACAAACAGGTTTGATATCATGGAGTCCTCTCCTGAGAGCTGAAATGCAAGGTTCACTTCACTGTTACGTAGCACAGCAGCAGAAGTAGATAAACACAAGCTAAGAACTGGGGATATCATAAAGCCTATCACATAAATTATCAAGAAACAGATATGAATGCCTGAGAATTTATTTTAAGAACAATCATGTAGAATTTTTTTTTAATCTTTGCACTAATTCAGTTTCTATTCACTGTGTGCCTTTTGCTGAAGTATGAGCAATGTGCTTATTCAGTCAATACTTTCAGTTTCAAACATTGTTAAGCAGAGACCACTAAGACAGCTAAAAAGGTAGCATTCTGCCCTTCTCAGATGAACACCACCTTTCCAAAACCAAGAACAATCTCTTTTACCAACTACTGCCTAATATGGATTATCAGTATTGTCTGCTCCTTTTGTTTTCAGGAAATACAATTTGAACCTTGTGTTTTTTCAAAAGCAATCCCAAAGCAAAAGACACAGTTGAAAGACACCATTAATGTCTTGATAAATAATCTAAGTTATTGTTTGTCTGAAAAGATTAATGTTGTAAATATCCCGAAACGCTTTTAAAATAAAAAACATTGTTTAGGCCACTTGCCTGAGGGGAATTTGTAGCTGTGAATGGAGTTGCAGTTAGTGATATTTTCCCGTGGACAGAATACATTTTGTTAGCAGCCTTGGTCTACGGTTTTATGTGCATTCCTCCTATTCAGATTTTTACCTCTCTCTGTTTGGAGATTTACTCAGTTCAGGAAAGAGAGAGAATCCACAGAGCTCTTATGACACCCCATCTCCTACTGTAAGCCATAAAACTAAGATACAGTGAAATATATTTGTTAGTTACTGGAACAGTGTTTCAGAAATACAGGATTAAGGATGAGTCAGTTCAAATCTGTGGTGGGGTGATTGCCCTCATTTCTTGAGGAAACCTTTTTTGAGGAAACCTGTTTCTTGGAAGTAAGAAAAGAGAGGTTATATAGTTAAGGGGATTATGGAGGAGTAAAACAGTACTTAGGATCCTCTCTACCCTCACTCCTAGTACATATAATAAAACTAGAGCAAATTTCAGATTAGAAGTTGTGCCCTTCTCATCTGCTATCTGTATATAAACAGTGACTTCATAGTCACAAGACAATTGCAATCATAAGGTTAACGTGCAAGACAGTTAAATATATACCTCAATGAACTTTTCTGAGTGCTGAGTTCAGTCTATTTGCTTACTCAGCGAGCAATTACATTCACTTTAGTAGGAATGGGTTTTTTGTGAGACATATTTACAACCTGGAGAAAGCTGTAAAATGTATCTAAAGCACATTTTAAAAAATGTAATGCTTAGAGTAGCTGGTGGAGCCAACACTGAGCCTTGAAGAATCTTGTTGGCAACTTGCACTGTTGTAGAATAAATAACCACCTAGAGTGACATGTGCAGAAGGTATAGACTAATCAATGTGTGAGGATTAACTAATTAATCTTTGAAATAAGAAGCATAAGCAGAATGAACATATATACTTTCATCATGAGCCCCTGAATATGATAGTCAGTTTGCTTCTGCATAGACAGCCCTTTCACTCTATAAAGGGCAAATGGTCTCTTATATTGTATTTCTTGCCTCCCCTGAATGAGGGAGAATTATGTTGTACCACCTGAAGGTGAATTAACTCACCATGCCCAAATGGCAGTGCTTACTCAATCATGATTTATCTTTATTTTTTTTTAAATAAAAATTGAAATATTACATCTTCTAAAGTTAATGAAGAGGTTCTTCACCACAATTAGTGGGGGCAAGATTTCCTCCTTCACACTTGCCTTCGTTTTCTCTTCAACCTTAAAAAATGTCTGATCCACAAATATTGCATTTCTATAGAGCAAGGAGGAATACAGAAATAACCAAATACTCATTTGCAACCAAGTTAACAGGTATAGTAAAACTTCTTGATAGCCACAATTCCTGTGCTTGGAATTTAACTAAAACTTGGTATTGGATATTGTATATTTCTCATGGTGTCCCAAAATTTAGTTATTCACACTGATTTCCTTTGTATTCTATAATCTCATGTTTATGGGTTGATATTTACATGACACTATTTGGTAGTGCTAAAAACTGTCTTCTTTACAGTTATTATGATTATAGCTCTTGGCAAGTAATTCCTATGCTACCCTTCAGGGTCCTTTCTTTTGCTAATCTAATTGTACATTGCTGTAGTCACTTTACTTCTTAAAGAGCTCATGTTGATCCGGAAGGTATGGAATGGCTGAGGAAGAGACATATTTGAACTGTGTTATTTAAGGCAGAAAAATGGGATTTTGTTTTATGGCCCAAAGCTTCTGTAAGAAAGTTACAGAAACCTAATTCTTGGAAGGCAGCATTCAGGCACCCTTGTGCCTCTGGTTGTTGACAGTCCAGAAACTTCTTGGAGGAGAACAACTGTTTGTAATTTGAGTAACAGTCAAACCGATCATTTTATGAGGGCAGAACTTCTTTGAAGCTGTTCAATTTTGCAACAGTCTGAGAGATTGTTTTTCCCAAACCCAACTGCTGAATTAGTATTATTTGCTTCAAACAGTATACAGTATAGAAGAAAGAAGACACTATTGATTTTATAGTAAATTCTCAAGACACCCAGGAATTATTTGCTTGGTGGAAAACCAACCTATCCACTTTTCTGGCTAGACTGTACTTTTACTTCTCCTTCAGCTCTCCTTCAGATGGGTAGCTCTGAGGTAGGGATGAAGGATAGCAGGCTAAGGGATCTGTCTATATAGAATTGTTTTCTACCTTGGAGAGCCAATTAAACATAAACTGCCTAGAGATTTTAAGTGTTTTCAAAACTCTGAAGCTAATGTCTTATTTCATTTTTTTAATACTCAACAAAAATATTTTAGTTTACATAGAATCATTTCTGCAAATAGTAGCTGTTCAGGAACATTTCTATTTTTACTGGTAATACCCAATTTTAACATATGGTGATTTGCCTATGTCTGGTAGTTGTTACCCTTTTTGCCCTTACCTGCAGAAAAGTTTATCTCACTTCCTTCCATTAACTTTAATACAGGAGTACCAATACTGCCTCAAATTCTTTGTAAGGCCCAGATCTCACAAGCATACAAACACACTAACATTTATCTAAGTCCAGTGAATACAAGTATTAGGGTGAGCACATCCTTGTAAGTCATTTAAATAGGGCCTCAATTCGCAGTGTTGCTTAATGTAGCCACCATTCCTCTTTTGCTCAAAAAGATTCAACCAGTCTAGGAAATTATATCAGGACATCCAGCTAATGTGTTTTTCTCTTCCTTTTGATATAATAAAATAACCACAGCAGTAGAACTGATAATTATAATTTCTACCATATACAAATTGTATCATACTTTTCCAAGTTTGTCGTGTCATTTGGCTGTGATTCTCCTTGCTTTCAAGTACACAAAAAACAACAGTGTTGGTATTTCTGAATGATTCATAGTATACTTATTTTTTGTCTCAAGATTTCCAAAAGCTATAGAAATAACAATGCTATACATGATGAAAGTCCATGTAAAGTAAGTGAGAAACATATTTGTTTCAGAAATCTGTGAACTGCTAACACTGAAACAATTTTTCAGTGGATGAACTAGTGGTAGAAGACTGAAGGATTCCTTGTCTCCTTAGCTGAAGGACATGCTGCTTGTCTATATCTTCTTGCTCTAGTGGTGCACAACATCATAGACCTCTGAGATATACAGGCTGTTTCATGGGATTCTGCTGTGGCCACCAGTGGATTAATTAACAAAAGTGATGAAAGTTAAATTCTGCTCTAAGGCTTAAAAGGACTGAGATTTTGATGGAAAGATTTTGTAAAAAAATACTCCCCATATTAATGTCAACTTTTGGAATGAATTAGCTTTGACTTGTCTGTTGAAAGTTTCATCTAGAAACCTGCGATAGAAGAAATCAATTCCTCAGTTTGACTCCCAGCAACTACTGCAAATAAACCATGATAGAAAGACCATCTCATGAATAACCATGATAAAATGAAAACCTAAGGTATTCAAGTAAATTTATCTGAAGAAATCTGACAAAAACTCAGTCGGCTTACATTTTTATAGACAGATAGAAAATTGCATAGAAATTACAGAATGCCCTTCTCTACATTCCAATTCTGTGTCTCAGTGATCACACTAATAGAATGTTGGAGATGCATCTTTGGTTTACAATTGGACACTAACAGGAACTTCACCATTCTGCTAGAATGTCTTCCAGCCTGTAGTGGGTTTTGGCAAGGTTTTGGTAGTGATGGGGCTGCAGGGGTAATTTTTGTGAGAGGGTGCCAGAAGCTTCCTCCCTGTCTAGCAGAGCCAGTGTCAGCTGGCTCAAAGAGCTGAGCCCATCAGTGACAGTGGTAGTGCCTCTGGGATAATCTGTTTATGAAGCGAGAAAATACAGTGCTGAAAGCAAAAAAGAGCCAGAAGAGAGAAGTGTGAATATGTGAAAGAAACAGTCCTTTGGACACGGAGGTCAGTGGGGAAGGAGGTGGAGGAGGTGGTCCAGGAACCTCTGCTCTCTACTTTGGAGCAGAGATTTGCCTGCAGCCTGTGGTGCAGACCATGGTGAGGCAAGCTCTGCCCTGCAGCCCATGGAGGTGCACAGGGGAGAAAAGATCCACCTTCAGTCTGTGAAGAGCCCCACACTGGAGCAGGTGGATGCCCAAAGGTGGCTGTGACTGCAGGGTCACACTGTGAACCCATCTGGAGCAGTTAGTCCTGAAGGACTGCACCCCCTGGAAGGGATCCACAACAGAGCAGTTTGTGAAGCACTGCAGACTGTGGGAAGGAGAAGGACCCATATTGGATAAATTTGTGGAGGAACCCCACATTGGAGCATGAAGTGGAAGGAGCAGCAGGAAAAGCATGTGATGAACTGATCAGAACCTCTCCCATTACCCATCCGCTTGAGCCACTGCAGGGAGCAGGTGGAGAAATTGTGAGTAAAGTTGAGCCCAGAGAAAAGTTGAGGGAGGAGAAGGTGTTTTATGATTTGGGTTTATTTCTTGCTACTGTACTTTGATTGGATTGGCAATAAATAAAATTGACTTCCCTTAGTCCTGTCAGTTTTGCCCATGAGAGTAACTGGTGAGTGATCCTTCCCTGTCCTTATCTTGACCCACACCTTTCATTGTATTTTTCTTCTTCCCCTGCCCAGCTGAGGAGGTGAGGGATAGAGCAGTTCTGGTGGGTGCTTGGTATCCAGACAGGGTCAAGCCAGTGCACAGACAAAACCATCAACATAACAAGAAATGAACAGCTCAAACTATTTAAACCACATTGACTGTTCTACAATCTGAGCATGTTTCTTCCTGTGTGCTTAGTTCCACCTGTTTTTCAATAGCAGGACCTGAAAGGAGGTAACAAATTAAGAGTGTTTTCTGCTTATCTCATAGGCACATGCGAAAAGAAGAGGGAAAAATACAACCTGCTTAGGTCTCGCAAACTTTACAAAAATTTTACGACAGGAGCCTGTGCTGACAATTCCTGTGTGTGTTTAAAGCTAACCAAATTTCAACATGAAAACCTGAAAAAACTTTCCTCTGAACCTGGTGAGATCCCATCATAAGTACTATATATTTCCAATATATATGTAAGTGCTATTCATACATAATGAATAGCAAACCGAGAGAGATGCAGACACTGCTCCCTTTGAGCAGAAAAGAACAGCAGAAAGCTCTGCTCTTCAGTCTGTAGCTTTAATGTCACAGGCTCAAGGCAATTTTTGAAGATCTTGTAAAAGAACAATGGAGTTCAATGAGGTTTTAAGTGGCAGAAGAAGCAGTGCTCTAATAGCAAAAGAAAGAACTGCATGTTCTCAGGGCTGTTCTACATGCAGGATGTTCACAAAGGGAAACACTTTAGCATCATTTTACTATGCTGATTAATGTACTTAGTGTCCTGCAGCCTTCAAAAATTTAACAGCCTGAAAGGCCTTTTTTTATTGTTACTTATTTTGAGGGATGATTTGAGATGACGTTGGAAAATGAGGAAGAGTGTGTGTGTCTACTTGAGACAAAGAGAGAAAGTTTCAAAGCTAAGACTAGATGAAGCTTAGTTCAGTAGATTTTTTGACGTTCAAAAGGTACTGGAATTAAAAATGGTTATAAACCACAGCAATCATGTTTTTGTACTAAGAAAAATGTAGTCTTATGCTTCTAGTAAGCTAAAAGGCAGTGAATGTAATAGTTGTTTATTAACCAGAGTTAAGTTATGGGACAGATCTTTCCCAAACCAGCAGTAGAGAAAAGTCAATTCAAGGAATGTGGAAACCCAGGCTGTACTAAGTCCCACATTTTGTCTTTGATGACTAAAAGCAACAGGTGCTTTAGTGGAAGCTGTGAAAAACTGCACTGCTGGCACAAATAATCATTCTACGTTTAATATGTAGGTATATATGCATATATGTAACACATCAGAAATTCCTTGTTTTCTCGAATGTTCTGTGAGCTACATGTTTATGTGGGAAAGAGAACTGTTCTTACAGATTAAGACCTTTGTGCTCACCTCCACCTGCTACAGTTCTTCAACTCTGAAAACACATATACCTGGAATGATGCCACGTGCACACATTGTCATGCAACCCAGACAAGGTGTCCTTTGTCCAGAAAGGAGGCAAGTCTAGTAATAAACTTAATCTCCTCCTTATTAAACATCTAACTCTTTCACAAGTGCTGATCTTAGCCTCAAAGATAGCTAGAGGTGAGACATTTCTGTGTTAATTTTGTCTAACGAAAGAAATTCTTGCTTCCAAACATGCTGCCTTTTACATTCATGTTTTTCTACAGGCAGAACCTCCTAGTACTTTGCAAGGTGTAGAAGGGTCTGTATTTTGAAAATAACCTTACAATAAAAAACTACCACATAAATTTCCCTGCCAGTATTGGCAACAGGAGTCTGCAATACCATCTTGAAGAATTACTTCCCTATGAAAATATGCTCCTATTTGTGAATACCTACAGCTACACAGTTTGCTGTTCTGCTTTCCTGTAACATTCATTTCCTTAATGATAGAGATAAGTCATGTCACTTACAAGTTAGGACACTTATTTCTTTTCAATGAACCTTTAAAGATTAAATGTTATATCCTTCAACCATTTCCCAAAACTAAGATTTTTTACAGATCCTAGGCTTCTTGTTTTTTCAAAATATTATTTGGGTTTAATAATGGCCCTTCTGGGAACTGCAGTTTTGCTTTATAATGCTGTCCTTTCCTTTCATTGCATCTGATATTCTGTCTGCTGAACTCTTTGCACTAACTCTTACATTTGCACAGAAACAAATAGAGATGTTTCTTTGTTAATTGGCTCATTAAAAATTTATGGTGCACTTTGATGTTTAATATTTAAACACAATGTTTAATGTTTTCTATTGCCTTTTTTTTCCTGAAGAAAAATAAATCAAATATCATAGAGATGCAATCCTTTTCAAGACAACTACAGAGATTTCATTGTCAGTTAATATTCAGGATGGATAACATCAGTATTTCAGCATTAGTACATGTCTTTAAAAAGTTTTAAGTCACACTTCTTTTTGAGTCCCAAGACAGTCAGTCTTGATATACTACAGTACTGTAAAACTATTTGTTTGTTTGCTTGGTTTTTTTTGTTTTCCATTTCTGCTCATGACTGGTACTGACATATAAAGAGCATTAAGCAATCAACTGCCAGAAGGAAGCCTAAAAGAAAGTTGGATCTCTTTACAAGATCATGTAGTGTTAGGACAGGGGGAATGGTTTTAAACTGAAAGAGAGTAGGTTTAGATTAGATATTAGGAAAAAATTCTTTGCTGTGAGGGTGGTGAGGCATTGGAACAGGTTGTCCCAGTAGCTGGGGGCTGGCCCATCCCTGAAAGTGTTTAATACCAGGCTGAATGGAGCTCTGAACACCCTGGTCTAAAGAAAGGTGTCTCTGCCCATGCCATGGGGGTTGGAGCTAGGTGGCCTTTGAGGTCCCTTCCAGCCCATGCCATTCTATGATTCTATGATACACACCCTTAACAGTGGACTTGGAAGTATTTTATTCAGATAACTTTCTATTTCCTAGTTAATCTGTTAAATAATTTCCACCCAAATCTCTGCATCTACAAAGCACTAAATGCACAGTCAAGATTTCAATCTTCCTGCTCCAAAGGAAGAAGCAGTACATTGCAACTTGAACTGAGACAGACCAATGTTTAAAGCAGATCATGAAGAACCTGGGACACTTGCATTAAATTGTCTTCTCACCCCAAACTTCCCTGGTTTTAAGCAAATAAACTGCAGCCCACTGACTTACATGGACTGCTCTTGAAACTGAATTCTCCTGTCTGTGCACAAACCAAAGAATGCAAGTCCTAAAAAGGTCATGTTAAATTATTGCTCAACTTCCTAGAGAAATGTGGAAGCCCTGAGAAA
>NW_008671328.1:17856-25895 GCF_000695815.1 Acanthisitta chloris
ATAGAACTGCCAGGGCTGAGCAATAAGGTATTGGAACTTGCCAAGATGCACAAATGTTGTACTCTTTAATCTAACTCACTCGTGACTCTCGCAATCCAGCAACTGGTCAAAAGATTTTTCCATGCTTCTTAGACTTTTTAAAATTTTGTTACTAGGGATAAAAGACATGGAGTGGAGCCTACCGATCCATATATCAAAGGATGAGTCAGATGACCCAGCTCACAGCTCTTCATTTTACAAAGAGATTCTGCTTTCTCTTTGCAGGTTATTTCTCTACAGAAAGCCCTTTTTTCATCTCAAGTCTGTAAGTCTCCTCAACAAATGCCAATTTTGAGCTGGGAATACCTTTTATTACCATTACCCTGTTGTGATACTAAATGTTCCTTCTCTGATATTCTCTTTGCAAACCTGTTAACATGAAAGAAAAAATATTAGGCAGATATTCCAGATAAACCATAAATAATAAAAGTTCCAGCCTCAAAACACTCTTCACAATTCCACAGCTGCACAAAGCTGCAATATTTACTTTTCAGGATTATTTTAATTTTTTACACATAATTACAATCTAGATGTGCCCAAATTCACTTGTCTTCACAGTCACCCTTGGAAACAATAAGGGTTGTTTTGCAGAGTCGCGCTCCTGAATGTTCAAGGTTTTGCAAGAAAATACTGTTAATTTAAAATCAAAATAGCCAGGAAATGTTAAGTGAATCAGTAGTTCAGTGACTTGGGAAGGACTTATATTTGCAGACATTAAGTCATTACTTGAAAGGTTTGTAGTGGTTGAAGAACTATTAGGCAGCTGAAGAGGCATTTCCTTCTGGACTCCTCCCTTTCCAGGGAACAAAACCTTTTTCTCTCATTCATAACTGATTGCTGCATTTTACTGATTAAACACTAATGTATTGTGTTTGCTTGGGGTTCTTCTTTTTTAAGGGAAACTAGTATCATTTGTAAAACTTCTTTTATGTAGTTGGAGAAAATTCCTCAAATAGAGATGAAAAAACTTGTTTGAAGAAGGGTCTGACAGAAGTGCTACACAGAGACAAAGCAGTTGGTTTCCTAACGAAGAAAAATTTGTGGAAAATTAGAAGAATTTACCAGACATCAAATGAAATCGTATTTCATAAGCTGAGTATGATTTATCAGGTTACATTCTGTTGTTTATCTTTTCAGGCTTCTTCTTAGATTTGTCAATTATAATATCTCCCTCTGTTTAACATACAGTGAGGTTATACTCTGTTGATGACCAGGCAACAGAGAGAAAAAGTATAAAATAGCAAATGTAACCAGTAGGCCAGTGCTCTGAGAAGCAGTTCACGTGTTCAGCTGCAACATCATGAATGTGACTGCAGTATGTAAATTTAAAACATAAATATTTTAACATCTGCTATCAGATACTTCTGTTTTCCTGATACTATTAAAGTGCATATAAACAGAAACATTTTGTTGCCTATGCTGTTTCATACCTCACCTGTGATTCTGCACAGCCTAGTGGCAGGAGATGCTCAACTCCCTGAGATAGACATCTTCTGAAATGAAGTCTGGAATATAATGGATCTGTCTATGCCTAATATTCACATTTAAAAGCCATTTAGTCACCTCAGTTTCATGTCAATTTAAAAAGAAGAAAAAAGCCTCAGACTCCTCACAATAGAGGAAAAATTTAAAACATACTCTTGAAGTACCCAGCATGTAGTCAGCTCTTTGCCAAGAGGAAAGCAGCATTCAACAGCACCAGGAAGGCACTCCACAACCACTGCCAACTTTTGCTCTGGAGGCACAGCCCTCATATCCAATGTTGGAGGGAAGTTCCAGAATTTGAAAGGGAAGGATCTAGCCCTCAATGCTCATTTCCCACAGAAGAAACAGCATTTTCCAAGTGAAAGAAGAAGACACCACACTACATTTCATTTCAAACAAGGCTGGCTTAAGGATGTCAAAACCAGTTAAAAACAATATACCTTTGGAATTTAAATAAGGTCCCCAACGACTCCATTTAAATATGCTCTCAACATCCATACTCAAGTGCTGCTGTCATCATAAACATTTCACTGTAAGTCCTATTGAAAATGGTTTTGTTAGAATTATTCATAGATCATACCACATGAAATAGCTCAGGTTGAGAGAGAACTGACTTTATGAAAAATGCTGCTGAGAGAATTTGAATAGCAAGTATATAAACTTTCATTTTTCCAAAAATACTCCGTGAAATAATTAAAAACATACACAATTTTAACAACTCAGTTCTCAACCCTAAGCAATATCTTTTGAGATAAGAATTTATCCCCTTATCCTGTGTCCAATATCTACGTGTGAATGGCCTACATGTATGGTCAAAAAGGACCCAAGAACACCAGTCTGCTAAATAAAACACCAGTCGTTTGAACGTGCTAGTGCCATCTCCTAAAGAAAGAATGCCCTCTACTGCTTGGTTACAGACCTGCTCCACAGCAACAGAACTCCTCAAAACCAGTTTTCACATGGACTGAAAAATATTGAAATTGAACTTGAAAAATACATAGAACAACAACGATAATAATATTTTTTATGAATTATCTCTCAGAACTATTAGGAGACGTGAAATGCATATACAAAATCAAATGCTCTTTTTAAACAACCTTTCTGTCCGCTCTACTGATCATTTTTCATTATACACCTGCATAGCATGGCCACAAACATCTCACTCTAAATTAATATATAAAATCAAGCTGAATATTTTCTCCATCCTACTCGAGTGCATAAGTTTTAAAATGGCCAATGTTGTTGCTGTCAGTAATTGCTTTGGCTTGCATTTTCCTTTACATCTTTGCTGCCTGTCCTCAAACTTAATACACCCACCTTATCAGTGTGAACAGTGTCACATATATACATGTGTTCAGAGACACATGTATATCACTCATCCACAGTGGTTTGCCTTTGAAAAACAATCAGCTGAAATTCTTACATCTCTAAAAGTTACGTGCACAGCATGCAATTTTGCAGCATGCTACCACACAGAAGTGCTCTAAAGCATCGTTGAGAAACAGCAGAGACATGCATGCTGATTTATTTTACATCATCAGAGATGAGACTCATTAATGCTATTCTAGAAAACTTGCCTCAGATCTGATTTTGTTTTATATCAAATTTGATCCTAAGGAAACCTTGTATTTTCTTAAAGTAAAACAAAAATTTCTGAAACTGGCTTTAAACAGTCATCAGGTAGTACCTCCAGCAGCAGATACTCATCCTTTTCCTGAAATATCCCCCCTCACTTATTTGGCTGTCCAAATAAGTAGACAGAGTCTAGGGATGTTCACAGCAGGCTCATTTTTGTTTCTCTAATAATAGATTTTTTAGTTGTACAACACCTAGAAATGAAACCCAAAGACAGTTTAGCTCAAGCTCAAAGACTCAAAGACACACAAATCATGAATTTCTGGAATATACAACCCTTTCTGTTTTGTTTCTGACAGTACTTGACATTGTCCATTCTCATAGCATGAGCTCCTAGGCACTGTGGGAATGCAAAAAGTTAATGTTAAAACAGCAAGGGATTGCACCCCCAGCAAGTATGTCTGAAACTAAATCCTTGTCTCACCTGGCCCCAGCCGTGGAAAAGCAAACAAATTTATGACCTTGAAATAATTCTTTTTCTTCCAAATATAAATTCAAATTTTCCACCTTTCCCAATGTTGCACTTGCAATATTTGGAGAAACATATGCTCTGAAGGGAAGATACTATTTTCTTATCTCAAGAAACAGAGAGAAAGTCATGCTTAAACCAAATTATTGAATCAAGTAGTTATACACTAGCTGAGAAAAACTGACAAAATATATATACTGTAAGAGAAAATATGGGAAACAGAATTTCATTGTATTAGATACGGCATGAGCCAATATTCTCCAAATGCTTCCAGTCTGTTACCAATTGAGGCCACAGTTTCTGAGAAAAGATACTCTATGTTTCAACAATTCAAAATAAAACAGGTGGTTTTATTTGTTTAAAGAAAGAAAGGCAGATATGTCAAACATTGTGCATAGAACTTGATTCTATTTCATTTAAAAACCAGAAAAGTTCGCAGTTTTATGCCAAACACACCTAGAACATCAAAAATTGACAACCTGTTTAATGTAATTTCACAAATTCCCCAGCCTCCCTAGTTAGAAAATTACCTTATTTTCAGAAGGAAGGAACTGCTAACTACACAAACCTTGCATCAATGTGTTGACCAAGGTTGTTGGAGTGCATATATAAAACGATAAACACTCGTTTTTAGACTAATTCTACGCTGTTGTTAATTTTCAACCAGCAATGACATATGGAGCTACCTCCAGGGCTATTCATGGATGCTCATACATACTTTCTACATTTCCTCTTGTCTTCTAGCCATAACTGACCTGAGAATTTCAAGATAAGCCTACATAGCAGAAACAATCGCAGTAAGAATGACTACAGCAAATGTGTACAAAGCTTTTTTGTCATTCTTCAGCTTTTCCCATTATGCTCCGACATGCATAACATGGATGGATAGATGTTTGACTTAACCTTCATATTAACAATAGTGTATGTGCCACAGTTTGAAAATTTTCAAAACAAGAAACACTCCCAAGAATTTCCAAATCTAAGAATTTGTTGGATTTTCACCTGCCTGAGAGGAAAAAATAAATGTTCTTTTTTCAGCAGTAATAAACAAAAATCTCATAAAAAATACTGTCCTAAATAAAATAACTTTTCTTTCTAAGAATATATAGCATGTTCTGTGTGCATTTCCCCACAAATGCTATCCAATACATACAAATATGTGCGTACATATGTATATACACAAGCCTATACATTTATGTATAAATGGATGGATGGATGGATGGATGGATGGATGGATGGATGGATGGATGGGTTTTCCACATTAAGAACCATGGATTCAGCAGCGAGTTGATGCAGCACTGAAATTTAAGACAAGATGGCAATGACAACAGTACTAATATTCATTGCTGCCAGGACCAAATCTCTAGGAATAGTGGTTGCTATTCAACCTTCGTTTCCTCTGCTGGATGTATCAAGAACATCAGCTGTCCCAGAAAGGTCTGTAGCTCAGAATAATCAGGCATGTTTAGGAGGCAAGATTCTTCTGTCTCCGTATAAAATACTGGATCACTGAAGGCATTTTTCTTAAATTAGAAAAAAAAAATTTATTACAGGATATTTTAATTTCAGTTTAGAGTGGTTTGTTTGGGTTTTTTAAATTTTTTTTATTTAAAGCTTCTTTTTAAGCACATCCTCCAGTACAAATGAATTGCTGCACTCCCACAAAATTCATGTCAGCAGTAATGATAAGCTAGTTTCTCTTAAACCTGTTCTTAACCACACATCAAAGGCAGTAAGAGCAATTTAAGGTAATGAAATAGAAATTAATGTGATCCATAAAGGTGAAAGATCCCTATGATAAAAAGAAATAACTTATTTTTTCTGAAACTATTCAGATATGAAAGGCTGATTATTGAATTCTTTACTAGCAGAACTACACTTCAACAGAAGAAGGAGGCTGGCTGTCAAACTAATCAGCAGTACAACGGAAGTGACATAAAAAGATATTGCATGCTGATATATTTTGTTATCCTAGCTTAGGGAATGGGACATAAGAAACATCTCCAAATATGTGAAGGCCATAAACTCCAAAATTCAAATAATTACTTAGCATTACATATAGGCTATAATTAAGAATAGTGGGATTACCATAAACAAAGTGGGAAAAGCTTCTTGACCATGAAATTTATACAAAACAGAAACAGCTTTCCTAACAGGGAGATCTGTTGCTCAAGTAATTTAAATTAGAATGCAGACAGCACATGAAAATGCCCTGTAGGGAATGCCTTGCATTGCTTTGGCAATAAACATAGCATGTCTTTTGGCTATAATTTGTGTGATTTCTTGGGTTCGGATATAAAACCACATGGGAAGTCAAGTCAAGAGTTCATGTAACTATTGTTTTTGACTGAGCTGAGTACCATATGGTGCAATACAGGCAAGCCAAAGAATGGATGTGAAGTTAACGTTAAGCTATGGAGAGACATGTATTCCTGTCAATATTTTGGCTAATAAAACCCACCCCGATGTATAGACTCACTAGATTCTAGGATGGCAGAATCACTTCAAAAACATTATGTATTAATCACATCAAAACCTTCCTCATGTTTCCATCACTGTCAGAACCAGCCTTCGAACAATCTGCAAACATCTCTATAGAGGTATGCTAGGAAAAGATCAAGCAAAATTTCCTACCCAGGGATTGCATCCATGTTCTTTTCATTGAAATATTGACTGTACAGTGTTTTTTACCAAAAGAAGCCTTTCAGATCTCCACGATGTCTCCACAGACTCAGCTATGACAGTAGCACTTGAGGATTACCGCTTAATTCAGTGTGTCTTCTAATGTAAGGAGTGAGACTCAGACATCTTTAGTTCTGTATTTCTCAGCTTCTCTTTTGTACTCATAAAAAAAAAAGGTCACACAAGTATGCACACAACTGGCAATAACTAAGCGTCCTCAGTGAGAGACTTAAGGCAGGCCAAGGTCTCTTTCCTTTCAATTGTATCTGAAAAAATCAAAGGCATGTGAACAAGGCAAACTTAGGTACAAATTCTCAACTATCACTTAGTAAAGTACTAAACAGAGCTAAAAAGATGCATTTTGAATTTTTCAGTCTTCTACAACAACAACGCTACACATCGTAGTGCTTAACACAGAAAACCACCACACACTGTCATCATGTCAATTCAAGTTGAATATTTTCTAGGTCTCAGCAGAGATCCCACTCTGAAAGAGGCCAATTTTGCCAAACTCATTTGTTACAAAATTTCCATCATCCTATTTCATTTTTGTACATGTCTGAAGTTTTATTCCAGGATAAAGTAACATGATAAGAAAAATAATTTGTTTTAAAAAGCAATTAGTAAAATAATTTTTAAAACTGCCCTTGCCATTAAGTAATAAAAACTCTATTATGAATATGCTAGCATTTGGTGCAAAACTCTGTGGAAAGAATTAAGCCCCCAAGCTTTTACAGTTTCATAAAGAGTTTCTACATATAGGAAATTAAACTGAAATTTATGTCACTTTGATAATGGCATCACTTAAAACCATGACAGTTAATTAACTAATTAACAACTTAATTAACTCAGCACTTAATTTACTTACTTGAGTTCATTTAAATTCCCCAGATAAGATTTAATGAACTTCTAGAATAATTTCTGACTAACCATGTGATGTATGTTTCACTTATCTAGGAGATATTTCATGAAATTAAATGATTTAAGACAGAGCCCAGGAGCAAGTTTTCACTTTACAGCATGCAACATTCCAAAACTTTGCAGTGTTTTACCTGCAGTTTGCATGGAGACAGTGAAGACAAAGCCTAGCAAAAGTTTTCTTTTTGGGGAGTAACCACAGGAGCGTCCCAAGAATTATCAGCCTTGCATTGACGTTCACTTTTACTATTTTTTCAATCAGCACTCATAATAGGGACATATGCTTGTGAGTCTTTAACAGGGATTATATATTAGGGTATCCCAATCCAAAAGCAAGAATTTGCACAGCTCCAGTGAAATCAACATGTGAGATGCCTCAAGAGAGTCTATATGAAGCTATATAAGCTAGAGCTAGGGCAAATTTTTCAAGCTTTTTTACCTAAAAGCAGCGTTGTTCTGACATAGCTTGGGGAAACATACCTTTGAGGAAACAGAAGAAAAGAAAGATTAAAGGAAGCCTTAGAAAAGCAGAGCTTGTACTAGGCAGAATCGTACCATTACAGCTCTCCCAAACTTTCCCTTAACACGAGGTTACGAGCTGCTTGCACATGATGGGCAAGCTGGTAAGTAGCGTGCGCCCCGGCCCTCCCCGTCGGGAGGCACAGACCCCCGAGGCAGTGGGGCAGCGACACTCACAGCCCGTTGTTCCCCTTTCTCGGTGCAGCCAGCTGAAGGTAGGAGCAGTGAGAAAGCACCCTGGCTGCAGCTCCTTGAAATCCTGCCCCTCTCTTCCCGTGACCCAGCCCGGCCG
>NW_008671329.1:0-928 GCF_000695815.1 Acanthisitta chloris
ATGAGCAAAGCATTTGACAGCCAGCAAGGGAAAGATAGGACCCCAACAGAATGGTTAGGTAGGCTGAGACAAAATATTCAGCAATACTCTGGGATTGATCCAGAGAGCCATGCTGGTCAGGAACTGTTAAAAGTCGATTTTGTAACACACGCATGGCCGGAAATTAAGAGGAAACTGGAGAAGTTGGAAGATTGGCATGAGAAGGGTATGAATAAGTTGTTAAGGGAAGCACAGAAAATTTATGTTAGAAGAGATGAGGAGAAACTGAAAGCTAAAGCAAAAATCATGGTAGCTATGCAGGAAGTGACTGTAAAGAACAGAGCCAGACCACCCCCAAGATTAAGCCCAGGACCAAGAAAGACCGTAGGGTGGGGGTGTGAACCACCACAAAGGAGAGAATCAAGGGAAGCAAGGAAAACTTGTTTTTATTGTGTGGAGGAGGGACATTTTAAACGGAATGTCCTAAGAGCAAAGGACCTGCTAGTGTTCAAAGACACCCAGCAGGGAGATCAGGATATCTATTAGGGGTGTCAGGGGCTTTACCTCCTGGGGAGATGACACAAAGAGAAGCCCTTGATAAATCTAAAATTAGGCTCTCAGGAGGAGAATTATGTGTTCTTAGTGGACACAGGAGCTGAGAGAACTTGTATAACAACCCTCCCTACAGGATGTAAGGAGGGAAGGAAAACCACTCCAGTGATAGGAGCGAATGGAAGAGGGTTCTGGGTACCCATTGTGGAGGAAGTGTTGATCCAGGGAGATAATCAATACACCTTGGCAGATTTGTTACTGGTCCGGAGGCGGGATCTAATCTATTAGGAAGATACCTTCAAGCCCAGCTAGGAATTGGGGTAGTTCACAAGAAACATGTTGATTAAGTCTGCCCCACCAGCATATAAATATGTGATAATGACCCTCTTGATCAATG
>NW_008671330.1:0-1262 GCF_000695815.1 Acanthisitta chloris
TGGGACCTGGGGAGTCCTGGGATCCAGGGGGGCCTGGGATCCAGGAAGGAGTTCCCTGGGATCTGGGGAGTCCTGGGATCCAGGGAGGAGTTCCCTGGGATTAGGGGAGTGCTGGGATCCAGGGAGGAGTTCCCTGGGATCAGGGAGTGCTGGGATCTGGGGAGTCCTGGGATCCAGGAAGGAGTTCCCTGGGATCAGGGGAGTGCTGGGATCTGGGGAGTCCTGGGATGCAGGAAGGAGTTCCCTGGGATCAGGGGAGTCTTGGGATCAGGGGAGTGCTGGGATCTCGGGAGTCCTGGGATCCAGGGAGGGGTTACCTGGGATCAGAAGAGTTTGGGATCAGGGAACTGCTGGGATCTGGGGAGTCCTGGGATCCAGGGGGGTCTGGGATCCAGAAAGGAGTTCCCTGGGATCAGTGGAGTGCTGGGATCCAGGGAGGGGTTACCTGGGATCAGAAGAGTTTGGGATCAGGGAACTGCTGGGATCTGGGGAGTCCTGGGATCCAGGGGGGTCTGGGATCCAGAAAGGAGTTCCCTGGGATCAGTGGAGTGCTGGGATCCAGGGAGGGGTTACCTGGGATCAGAAGAGTTTGGGATCAGGGAACTGCTGGGATCTGGGGAGTCCTGGGATCCAGGGGGGTCTGGGATCCAGAAAGGAGTTCCCTGGGATCAGTGGAGTGCTGGGATCCAGGGAGGGGTTACCTGGGATCAGAAGAGTTTGGGATCAGGGAACTGCTGGGATCTGGGGAGTCCTGGGATCCAGGGGGGTCTGGGATCCAGGGAGGAGTTCCCTGGGATCAGGGGAGTGCTGGACTCAGGAGAATCCAGAGGAGCTGTTCCGTGGCCAAACCCTCTGGAACGTGGCCGATCCGAGGGCTCTGATCCTGCTGCCATGGGTGGTGTCCTCGTTCCTCAGGGATGGGAAGGAGGTGACTCCGGTGTCCGACATTCCCGTGGAGACTCACCGAGCCATCGCCACCTGCCACTCCCTGGTGCAGCTGGATGATGGGACACTGGTGGGAGACCCTCTGGAAAAGGCCATGCTGATGGCTGTGGATTGGATCCTGACCAAAGGTACAGCCCATTCCCAGCTCCAGGGACAGGGAATGGGGTGGGAAGGAGCTCAGAGCTCCTCATGGAATGGGTTGGGAAGGAACTCAAAGCTCCTCATGGAATGGGTTGGGAAGGAGCTCAGAGCTCCTCATGGAAGGGGTTGGGAAGGAAATCAAAGCTCATGGAATGGGGTGGGAAGGAGCTCAGAGC
>NW_008671331.1:0-451 GCF_000695815.1 Acanthisitta chloris
GCACTCAGGTGTGACCTCACCAGTGCCCAGTCCAGAGGGACTATCACTGCCCTGGACCTGCTACCACGCTGTGGCTGATAAAAGCAGATGGCTTGTTGCCCACCTGAGCACACTGCTGGCTCATATTCTGGGTTATAGATCAAACATTTCTCAGATAATTTGGTTATTTTTCTTCCTTACCTTCCCCATGTCCATGCGGATGTGTCATAAATAGAGCTGGTTTAATGTGTTTATAGACATCAGACAACACCACAGCACCACACACACAAATCATGGCATCAGAGACTGGTTGGAGGGACCTTAAAGATCCCATCTAGTTCCAACCACTCTGCCATGGGCAGGGACACATTCCCCTAGCCCAGGTTGCTCAGGGCCCCATCCATCTTGGCCTTGAACGCGTCCAGGGATGGGACAGCCAGAGCTACTCTGTGCAACCTGTGCCAGTGTCTCA
>NW_008671332.1:0-561 GCF_000695815.1 Acanthisitta chloris
AGAAGAGAAGGTTGCGTGGAGACTTCATAGCATCTTTCCAATATCTGAAGGGGCTACAGAGGAGCCATGGAGGGACTCTGTTAGTGACATCACTGCAATGATAGAACAAGGGCTAATGGATTCAAATTGAAGGAGGGAAAATTTAGGTTAGATATAAGGAAAAAGCTTTTTCCCTGTGAGGTTGGTGAGACACTTGAACAGGTTGCCCAGGGAGGCAGTGGCTGCCCCAGCCCTGGCAGTGTTCAGAGGCAGGTTGGACAGAGCCTCAAGCAACCAAGTCTGGTGGGAGGTGTCCCTGTCCAGGGCAGGGGGTTGGGACTGGATGATCTCTAAGCTCCATTCCAGCCCCTAAAATTCCATGACCCCGTGATCTTGTCTAAACCACACAACTCCCCATTCCTAACCCAGTCAGCACACCCCGCACATCTTGTTTAAACCATTATCTAAGACTCCCCCATTTCTAGCCCAGTAACAGCGCTTTACTCATCGCCTAAGATCACAGTTCTCTGTTCCTAGGTTAACCCTTTGGATCCCCCGGGAGCGGGGACAGAGCAGCCGCAC
>NW_008671333.1:0-1295 GCF_000695815.1 Acanthisitta chloris
CGGCACCGCCTCCCCGGGACCGGCACCGCCTCTCCGGACCGAGCCCGCCCCCGACGCTTCTCCCCGGGATGGGGAACGGCCCCGCGGGTGTGTGACAACCCTGCCCGGTGTGTGACCCACCTCCAAGCTTTGCGATGTCCCTGCAGGGTGTGCAAGTCCCGCTCCAGCCCTGCAATAACCTGTCCCACCAGGTGTGCAACCTACCTTCCAGCTTTGCCATGTCCCTGCACGGTATGCCCAGGGACATTGTGGCTGGCCCCAAAAAAAGGCCGTTGTCCACAGCGAGGTGGGAGAAAGCCATGAGCAACCTGCTCTGGTGGGAGGTGTCCCTGCCCAGGGCAGTGGTTGGGACTAGATGATCTCTAAGGTCTACTCCAGCCCCTAAAATTCTATGATTCCTGAGTGTGAATCCTCTTGCTGACCCCTGCTCCAGATGTGTAACCCTCTCCCTGGCCACACAGACCCCTCACCAGGATTCCTGAGTGTGAATCCTCTTGCTGGTTCTGCAACAACCCCTGCTCCAGATGTGCAACCCTGTCCCTGGCCACACAGACCCCTCACCAGGCATCTGACTCCCCATCCAGATGTGCAGCCCCTTCTCCAGCTCTTCTCCCTCTGGGACAGGTGTGCAGACCCTCCAAGTGTACAACCTCCCTCACCCCACCCCTTTCACAGCCCCCATGGGCATCTGACTCCCCATCCAGATGTGCAGCCCCTTCTCCAGCTCTTCTCCCTCTGGGACAGGTGTGCAGACCCTCCAAGTGTACAACCTCCCTCACCCCACCCCTTTCACAGCCCCCATGTGCCACTGTCCCTTGCTGTCACCAGCCTCCTATCCAGGGGGGTCACAGCTGGAGAACACCTAGAGTGAGAGAGGGGACACTGAGGCACCTGTGACACCTGTAAATCCCATCTTAGCACAGGTTATTTCTAAGAGGGTGACAATTCCAGGTGCTGGTACCTCACAGGGTAATTTCTACAGCCTCAACTGCTCCCCAAGGCTGAGAAAAACCTCCTGGATAAATCAGAGAATGTGAAGATCCACCAGCCCCGCTTCCCAGGAAACTCACATGGACAGACTCTCACACCTGTGCCTTCAACTCTCAACAGGAAATTTTATTTAAAAAACTGTATAGAAACAATAACTCTCTGTAGCTCTTTGCTTTTGGAGCCTGGAATCAGCTCCACACCCTCCCTCCCATCTCCGGAGTCAGCGGAACCTCCGCTCGTTCCACACATATCGCTTCCCAGCCGGAAGCTTGCGGAAAAACAGGCTGTTCCCTCGGCTCATGTTG
>NW_008671334.1:0-562 GCF_000695815.1 Acanthisitta chloris
TCCCCCGTTCTTCCCCCTTTCTTGCCTCCTTCTCCCCGCTCGTCTCCTGCTCTCCCTCCCATAGAATCATAGACTCAACCTGGTTAGAAGAGACCTCAAAGATCATCGAGTCCAACCCTACCGTGGTCACTAGCCCATGGCACTAAGTGCCGCATCTAGTCTCAGCTTGAAAACCTCCAGGGATGGTGAATCCACCACCTCCCTGGGCAGCACATTCCAATGCCTGAGCACTCTCTCTGAAAAAAATCTCTTCCTAATATCCAACCTAACCCTCCCCTGGCAGAGCTTGAGTCTGTGCCCTCTTGTCCTGCTGCTGGTTGCCTGGGAGAAGAGACCAACCCCCACCTGACTCCAACCTCCTGTCAGGGAGTTGCAGAGGGTGATAAGGTCTCCCCTGAGCCTCCTCTTCTCCAGGCTGAGAACAAACTCCTGGTCAGATCTGCACAGATAGTCAGGACTGGGAGCTTATTTTGTCAATACAGTATCACAAAATCATAGAATTTAGGGGTTGGAATGGACCTTACAAATCACCTAGTCCCAACCCTCCCTGCCATGGGAGGGT
>NW_008671334.1:653-969 GCF_000695815.1 Acanthisitta chloris
GGTTACACCTCTTTTCTGCCTTTCAAAGCCCCTGGACAAGTACTTCCAGAGGCCGTTTAAGACCATAATCAGTCAGGTTGGACAGTAGGTCCTCTGGTCCAACCTCCCTGCTCAAGCAGGGTCATCCTAGAGCACATGGATTACTGAACTTGAGCTGCTGAGTGGCACTGAAGATGGCAGATTTTATTTTAGTAAAGAGGAAATGAAACAGGGTTGACACACCCAAGCCCATCCTTTGGTGGGTATTACCCCCAGTATCCAGAGATGATGGCAAGGTGCTTTATAATACACAAATAGCGCAGAATACAGATTACAC
>NW_008671334.1:1106-16947 GCF_000695815.1 Acanthisitta chloris
GTGCTTTATAATACACAAATAGAGCAGAATACAGATTACAGATCTTACCCATATTAAGGAATTTGAGCTGCTGAGTGACACTGAAGATGGCAGATTTTATTTTCATAGAGATTAAACAGGGTTGATACACCCAAACCCATTCTTTTGTGGATGTTGCCCCCAATATCCAGAGATTATGGCAAAGTGCTTTATAATACACAAATAGAGCAGGACCCATAACCTGTCAAAAAGCTGTAGCTACAGCATTAAAGTACAGAGGGCAAAAAGCCAATGTGTAATCAGAAGCTGTAGTGAGAGGAAAGGGAGTAACAGCCTGTGGAGGGGTTAGTAGACGGATGACAAGGAGGTAGCAGGGATTGAGATGAAAGTAAGGTGTGCAGTTACATGAGATAGCCACACAGCAGCATCCCCATCTGACAGCTTTTCATAATTCCTGTTTCATAATGTCTCACATGCAGCTTTGATCTCTCTCTTATAATAATTTAGCCTGAGGACTGGAGGTGTGTGTTAAGCTTTATTAGGTAAAAGCAACCTCAGCACATATGCTATCTGCTTTGTGCAGGACTATTACCCCCCAAGTCCTTCTAATTTGGCCAGTTGTTGCATACCTTGTAATCCCAGGTATTTAATCTCTTTTAGTTCTTATCAAAAAGAGTTTCCCTGGGTCTTCGATTATCATTTTATTAACAGAATTAGTAAACTGCTACTTTTTATCATCATTGACTGTAAGGTCTTTGAGACGTGTTTCATTTCTCAAAATCCCTGATAATGATAATCTGTCCAGACCAATTGCTTAATAAACTCTATGATACTCATTAGCGTTAACTAACTGACCCAATTCCTAGGTGTTCACAGCAAGAGACAAGAAATCATATAAATGTGCTGGCAAGAAGTCATAACCCAAAGTAATCCTGTCAGTATGAATTGAGGTCACAATTTGGGATCCATATGTACTCAAGCACTGAAATTTCATTTATTAAATGTTTCCACTGTTGACATGTCTCTGACACATAAATGACACAAGAGAAATGGACACTCTGAGCTGCAAAAGATACTCTTTAAGTCCTGTTTCATTTCTTAGATTGTCTCATCCGTTTTGTGAAAAAGGAGGTGAATATCCCCAGAAGCAAACAGAATTAGTGTATATTATTTTTCTAAATACAGATTGTTCCAAATTTTCCCAGCTGATGTGCAGAACTTGTTGTCCAGCTGTGATAGAGAAGACTGGAGGAAACTCCAACTGGTCTTTCAATAACTAGGAGAACTTACATTTGCTTCAGTGGTTTCCTGTTACAATTGTTTGCCTACAACTGTCCATGAGTGAAGTCAGAGTCTGCACATCCCCTAGTAGAGTTTCTATGTGATTACGGTTTTGAATGGAATGAAAAAGCCCTTGTAAGTGCTGGACAGTCTATTTGGAATGTTTGAGGAAGCAGGACATTTGTCTGGTTGCTCTCAGACCTCTTTCTTCCTACTGTTACTTTTGCTGCAGATCACTTAATGTATTTTTCCCTGCTTTTCAAAGGAGATAAGGTCAAATGACAACTTAGAAAATGCATGTGGGTTTATCTGATCTGCTCTCTCTTCTCTAAGACTTTTGAAATCATGGGCCATATGCATCAAATTTGACAGTGGGCAGATATCTCAAAGAGATTGTATTCTGAACAGCTTTGCAAAAACAGATGCCTGAATAGAAGAAAGAGGCTGCTACCTACCACTGAGGAAAAGCCTGTAGAACAAGGTCATCCCACAAACCCTTAAATTCATCAGGAGCACTCAGGAAAGAATCCATGGAGCTATTGTGGCTAGTCTATTGGAAACATCAGTTCTATGTTTTGGAGGAGGTGAAAAGGCCAAAAGGATATTAGGTACATTAAGATGTGAATAAAGAACAAGATGGGATGCTTTGTAAAACCCAAAGTGCTTGCACACCTTGAATATTGTGTACAATTCTCCCTAAAGCACCAAGGAAGGCACTGAGAAAAGCAATTAACTGATCGGAGGTGTAGAATAACTTCCTTTAAAAAAATGGGTTCTTAAATAACTTGAATGGTTTAACTTGGAAAAAAACTATGAAGGAATGTGATAATAGCCTAAAATTCTATTGTCGTGTGTTTCTTACACCACAAGATTTAAGTGTCCTCTAGTGAAATTTACAGGCAATAAATTTAAAAGAAGCAAAAGAAAGTATGTTTTCTCTTGAGTTACAGTTGTAAATTGCTGCAGGTGTAAATTTTAGAAGTCAGAGGTATAAATTTTCTCATGAGTGGATTAGAAATGGAAATGAGAAAAATGTCCATTGAAACCTCTTAAGCATAATGTTAATGCAGCTGCCAGCTCAGGAAATCTCCAATAAAAGGGGTGGATTCAGCCAGCAGATTAAGGCACCTAAATTTGGGTTTCAGTGTGTAGGTGTCTCCATGTGAAACAGATGTCTAAGCTTCCCCTGTGCTCAGCAGAGAACTCACGTGGGATTTAGTTACATAAATGCAGGCACCAAGTGCCATTTTAGGCAGGGTGAAGTGTTCTACCTGGCCTTGGCACCAAGAAGCAGCAGGTTTCCTAAAGAGCTTATTGTATCTGAAGTCTCACGTGGAAGTCTTTGATACCTCAATCCATCACAGCTGTCACCAAGCACTGATGGTTGGCAAGATGAACCCTGCTTGTGGTTGCACAGCAAGCTATGCACACCACCTCAAGATAGAGATATCAGTGTATTTTAAACAACTGGTTAGTCTCAGCTTCGTCAACTATATTGAGTAGCTCTACATCCACTGTAGGAGGAACTTGTTTTCAGATGAAGACATCTGCACAGGCACACTTCAGTCTAGAGGTGAGAATTCACAGGCTTTGCCAGGCTGTACAGAGGGGATATTGCTTACTTTTTTAATGCTATTATAGGTCACACCGCCAAGTTGATTCAGCTGGAATTGTTTTAGGGGAAGAATACAAGAGATTATGTATGAAAAACCATCTTGAGATACTTAGATGTGTTGGTAATGAGAAGTGTGTGAAGGTTTAGTCACAGTGCATTGTACAATGGTGAATGAAAGTGTAGAACGCAGTTGCATGACTCCCTAAGCCTGGAAGGTACCCAATGGCCAAGAGTTCTGGAGCAACCACAGACACTGCTGATGAAGCCAACAGAATGACAAATTCTGAAACCATTAGATTCTGTATCTGAAAGGAATTTTTTTGTTACACAAAACTATTTTGGTTGAGACAGGCTTTACACCCTTCTGTGAATCAGACCAGTTAGATCTTGTTAGAGTAGTACAATTTGCCTAAGAAGAATTTGGGCTAAGATTCAGAGCACAGAAATTAGAAAGAAGGAGAACTAGAAAAGCCAGATGATAATTAGACGAGTTTTGAAATGCAAAATCATTTTTTCCTCAGTCTCTCATGCTTCAAATTATTTACGTTTTCTCATTGGAAAGACAGAACATTTCGCACGAATGCTGTCCTCTTGGGCTGATGGAAATTTTAACAAAACAAGCCTGCAAGCTCAGAGTTTCTTTTTTGGGCATCTTAAAACAAGGATGGAAGGTGCATTTATGCTTTTAAAACTGCATTGGGCACCGGCTGTGGTACTGCAGCAGTGTTCCCATTTGCTGTTATTGACAGAATGCCTTGATACTGCAATAAATAACAGACTCCCTCCTAGCATCACTGCTGTTCACAGAGCATCTGTAACTCTCAATGTCCTGATCTTCAAGGTGAGACAGAGATAAAAGTAAACCTGGTATAATATAATAGGCAGGCCCTCTCCATTTCCCTATGCACAGAACACAGATAAGATCTACCAAGCAGCTAAATAAATTAACACTAACCCATTGTAATGAAGCAAGAAACGAGCTGTGGGCTGGAATGATAAGCATATGTGATGGTGCCCTAAAATCTGCAGGAATATGAGGGAGGAGTCAGTTGTGTGTCAAAGACAGTGCTCGGGAGAATTCATAGATCTAAGGTTCTTGCCATGCTTTGTCTTAGTAAGGAATTGCAGCACTAAGCATACATAGAGGAGTATTGTCATGCTCTTTTCAATTCCCTTCAACTTTTTTTTCTTTATTTTTCAGCCCAGGTTGTGTTATTTTTCTGTAATTCTTTACACTTTTCTAGATTCTCTCCAGAACTGTGAAAATGTTGTGTTTTTTTCTTTGAGGTGTTGCTGACAAATCTTCCATCTGTTTCTCACGTTCAGAAGTTCTCACTCTGGTAATGAGATGCTACAGATTCTAGAGGTTTCTAGAATTTCTTTTTACTGAAATAAAACATTCCTTGGAATTTGTGGAAAGAGGTAATTGGCTAAACATTCTGTCCAGTGTTGCTCAACTGTGCTCGGATCACTTCACAGACTTGGGGTCTGGGCCAGCCAGAGCTGATTTCTTTTCCACTTTGGACTGTTTTGCAAAGTTTTGAGAATAAAAACAATCTCATAAATCCCAGAAATCTCATAATTGAATTGGCTTTTTCCCAATGAACTAGATAGAACTCTTATCAAGAGTTTCCTTCCATCCTTGTTTGTACTCCCTGATAAGAGAAAGAAAAAATGTTTATTTGCAAAGCAGCTTAGTCTGGTTATTTTCTTTTTACAGATGTGGAAGTTAAAGCACAGAAAGATGAAGTTGTTTGTTCCAGATCATCCAACAAAGATGTGGCAGGCAAAAAATAGAAGCTCATTCTGTTGCATCACTCTGTCTTCCTGTTTTGATGAAAACATCTGAAATGTAATTTTCATAGGTAAGTATGTGAGAAAGATTCAGACTTCCTGAGAAGTCTGGCAAAACCTTTAGTTATGTCATGTAAACAGAGGTTAGATGGAGTTCACACTGAGACAAAAGCTCCAAGAATGAGTTGTGTCACTTCTATTGTACAGGTATATTTTTGGTAATTTTTTTCTTATAGTGGTTATAATCTTCCCAGTATCTTTCATCAAGAGATACCTCATCCTCTAGCCCCAAACCCATTGTACAACAGGATACTGAGCCTTTATTTTTGTTTCATACAGCAGTTTTGTTTTCTGCATTCTCAAGGATGGATTTCCACTTTCCTAGCACTGAGCAAAGCATAAAAAGGAAGTATGTGTAACAAGCAAAGGAAGATTATCCAGCAATATTCATAGTACCATTTTAGCTCTGTTTTTCCCAATGGTTTTCCAAAGTTATGCTGATTCATACTAACCAGGGATAGTTCCTGCTTCTCTGTAGCAACTTTACTATCCATTGTAGTCACAGAATTACAGAGTTGTACCCCTTTTTCTACCCCCCTCTCCATTTTGTCATTCTTGTCCACTCTTTCTGTAACCCATCCTAAAAAAATATCCACAACTTGACAATTTTCATGAACAATCAGACAACCATTTAGAAACCTGTGCTTTAAAACATTCTTGTTTTTCAGAGGCCTGAGGTACATTGGCAGTATGTATAGAGAGATATATACCTCATCTTTGTATTGTTTTTCAAGGAATATGTGAAATTCAATAGTAGTTGTGTTTCCTATTTTATGCACCTGTGAGAAACTGAAGAGATATTATATTCTTATAGCTAAGAGGACAAGAATTAGGAGATGTGGCTGCCCCTTAAGACTCTTTCTCCATAAATCTGGATTTATTACTTGATTACTTCATTTGTTATATACAGTATGTTGAAAAAATTCTTACCCCTACAGCCTGTTTTTCTCTGTTTATATTAGAAGCACTTGTGGCCAAACAGTTTCTTATTGGGCAATTAAGTATCACTACAAGCACGGATGTCTGACCTCTCTTAGGATTCCTAGGCAAATCCATCGAACAAAAAACACCTTCCCACCACCACCATACTCTTTGTTGCATCACTAACTTGTGGTTCACTAGAGAAATGTGTTAGATATCAAAAGCTGCATTTCTAAAATGCAAGTTTTAGAAGTCTCATAAATTTGATTTCAATAGATGATGAAAACAAATTAGAAATTAAGTATTCTAATTGTTCTATACAGAACCCAAGAGCTGTGCAATTACTTGTAAATTTACTCCTTTACCATGAAGAAACCCACTATATGATTAAAAACCTCATGGTAATTTTGGGGCCTATTAAATTAAATAATGACTGGGGGAAACCATTATTGCACTATCTGAAAATGTCAAGCTCTGAAAGAAGTAAACTGCCTAAGGAAAATGGTGACATTGGAAGACAAATACTTCTGCCATCTGTCCTGGATAGGCACTGTGCTGTTCAAGGGAACAGCATGTAAGAGCAAGGGAATTCCGTGGGAGTTGTGAGATGCCCTCTGGTGTTACAAACCTCAGCTGTTTGTGTCAGACATTGTACATGGTCAGAGCAGGACAAAACACCTGAAGCACTGGCAAAGGATAAGAAAAGGTAAAAGGAAACTACAGAAGGACAAATTGCTGCAGAAGAGGGATTGGTAGCAATGCCATTTAGGATTTAACTGCCATGTGCAACGAGCAGAATTAGCTGTAAGCTGCTCAGGTTTAGGTAACATTTTCAGTAGCAGGAGTTAGAGGACACTATATGGTGATGAGGATCCAGCTGGGGAAAGGGTCAGGAGCATTTTGTGGATGCTGTAGATGGAAGAGAGGCTTGGAGGTGCTCTGGAGATCCACAGAGAGAGGAGTCTCATTCTTCACCCAGATGTCTCTTGCATAGCACTGTGAGGGTTATGGGACCCCCAAACCTACCCATGCAGCAGTGTGCCTCAATTCCTGTCACCAGAACCAACAATATACTCTTCCTACAGCAGCTTCTGCTTGTTTGGAGCTGCTGAGAAGAGGAAGAAGCTGAGAGGGCACAGGAGAAAAGGAACTATATCAGCAAAAGGGAAGGGAGGAGTAGAAGGTGCTGAGCCAAAGAAGAAGGCTTTAGAGAGCAAGACTTTCTGTTCCTACTACTGGGATCAGAAACCTCTGCTCTGAAATACAAATGCTCTAACAGTAATTCTTGCTTCCCTTGCTTTCAGGGACAGCAGTAGTTGTGCTAGAAGTGGTAGAAAGCAGGTATGGCCTGTGTGCCTTGATGTTTCTGTGTAACCCAGAACCCTGAGGACAGTCCTTATGTCCTAAGTAGCAATGCAGTGACTACTAGGACATGCTCTTACAGGAGCCCTAGATTTCAGGTGGAACTTTATGTAAAGTATCACTTGTTAGAGAATGCTAATAAGTAGTAGTAGTGCCTTGAATCAGATGAAAAAGAAGTGGAAATAAAATACTTTCAAGGTCTGAGATCAGGCTGGTTGGCACAAGGAGGATTTAGATGAGTCAGGGTTTTCTTGGAATAGTCTTGTCAAGGAAGAGGGAAGAAAATTGAGTAGGATAGATAAACTAGAATTCTATTCTTGCCTCTAAATTGGTATGGCTCTTCTCCAAACTTAAGTAGCAGTTCCAGATGCTAGAAAGTTGTTTTGTGGTGTTGGTTTTCCAGGACTTTTCTGGAAATAAAATCACCATGTGAACCTAAAATGTAGAAGAATAAAAATCAAGTGATTTTAAGAGTTCAGAGGACATTCCTGCACTATAACATACCTGTTTGTAACTGAGTATTTAGTATTTGCAGCTCTGTTTTGGAGGATCTTCAGATGGCGAAACAAAAGATTTTTGCTCCTTCATTCAAGCAGAAGAAGAGTATTATAAGCTGTTTTCAATACTAAATTAATACCAAATCTCTACCCCTTTTTGCATGCCCTTGTGATGGGAAAAAAAAGACTATATAAGCTATCATTAAGAGAAAATACCAGTTGTTTATCCAGGTATGTGATTTTAATGTCTACTTATTTAAGAGATTTGTTGCTTACAAAAGTTTTGATTCTTTTGTGGATTAGGTAAGTGAGGACAGGAAACAAGGAAATGAGGGCAAAATCCCTTTGAACAGATTGATATTGGTTGTAACCAAATTTAATTTCAGCACTTTATTGCATAAAAAGTTGTTGTAAAGCAAAGAGTCCTAGTGGTGATCTTACAGCCTTTGTTGCCAAAAAGAAATATGGTTAAAATTTCAGCTTTCATTGTAATGAAAGCCTCCAGCCCTTATGATCAGAGGAGAAAAACCTTAAAGATTTGACAAATACATAAAATGAAGGCTCATCCTACATGAGAGAAATTAAAAATACATGAAGAGGCAAAGGGAAATGTCTTATAGTATTTTTTGACAAAGACTTTTTTGCAAGAAACAGATCAACTCCTGTTTTTGTTAGTGCTCAGGCTGATAATACTGAGCATAAGTCCCAAATATGTGTTCTGGCATTGAGCCAGTATGCATTAAACCAAAATACACTATCCATCCTCCCAAACCCAAGCTTCTGCTGTACCAGATTATGCACCCAAGTTATCTGAGAGTCACAAAGCAGTACCAGATGGGGACTGTATGTTGTCTGGAATTTGTGGTCTCTCTTGTCTTGCCACATGTTTCACCACTTGGAAGATTCTAAATCATATTGTTCATTTATTTGTCTCCTTGGCTCAATGTTGTCTTCCATGTTCTGGTTTGGTGCAATTCTTCATGTTTTCACTAGGTGGGTCCCCACAACAGGTCACTGGGAAGCAATTTGTTGAGTAGCCTGAACACATTTAGGTAACTGTATCTCCCTGTCAGCTTTCTTAGCACTTACTTCTGCAGAGCTTCACTGCACCACGTGTTTCGATGTACAATTTAGTGATTAGAGTGTTGGGAAGTTGTCATAAAGTGGCTGGACTTTGGGATCTTCCTTGGACTATTGCATTTCTAATTTACATACTTCAACT
This sequence comes from Acanthisitta chloris, assembly GCF_000695815.1. Lineage (NCBI taxonomy): Eukaryota > Metazoa > Chordata > Aves > Passeriformes > Acanthisittidae > Acanthisitta > Acanthisitta chloris. The sequence continues at coordinate 9,838 of NW_008671334.1, forward strand.
GGAATTTAAAACCAATGTGGGTTTTTTTATAGACACTTATGTACAATTCTATCCATTTTTGTAATTATTTTACCTTTCAAAGTGTGATGTAAAACTGGTTGGTTAGCAATATTGCATATATTCTTCCTTTCCAAAATCAAATGTTACTCATCTTTGATACTTTGCTGCTTTCTATACTAGTCAAAAACAAGCAAAAAGAAAAAAAAAAAATCTTTTTTTTCCATGTGTATGAGGTATTTACTGCCTACAAAAGAAAAGAAAGAGTTTTTAGATAAAAACTTCAGAAACTTTCTTTCTGTGTTTTATATGAGTGTGCTTACATTAAAAATATTTAACCCCTAAACCTGACCAAAACAAAACCCAAACACAAAACTCGAGTTCTCTCTATCCCATAATTAATATCTCATATGATATTCCATATCTCACTCCCCTCATAGAGAAGATAAAGGAAAAAGGAATCAGAGATTAGCAATATTTTTAATGTCCTATTAGAAAGTTATGTGCTATGTGCTCTGACTGAGGTGCACATAGCATCTTTACTGTCTCAGGCTGTGTCTTCACCCTGCAGAGAAAGAGGATCCATTAACCTGCAGAGAGCTCTCTACTGTCATGTCCAGGCTGTTTCTGACATTCAGACTTGTGCACTTACAGACATCTGTCTTTATTATGTAGTCTGTAGCTTTAGAATGGATAACCCTTACTCTGGGAGACTTATCTAAGTCATCTTTTCCATCCCCAGTTCTCATATCTTGGCATCTACAGAAAGAAAATCAAAACAGACAATTTCAATTATTGTGAGCTTTGGGTTTATTTTTTTCTTCTTCTTTTGTTCCCTCTCTTATCCAGGCTCACTAAGAGAATCTATTTCATCTGTTTATTTGACATGGTAAGACAATTCATGTGGAAGCCTATCAAGAAGTGCAAATTTTGATTGAACTAAAGGTTTTGTTTCTTGTGATTTATGTTTAGAGGCCAAAGAAAGGTTTAGAAAACTCTTACATTATGTATTACAAAGATAAGCTGTGAACTAAAATTTTCTTGCTCAGTAATCAACTTACACTGAATAAAACTGATAATCATTGACTATATTTGAAGTCAGAAAATCTTGGTCTGTCAAATAATTAGTGGAACATCAGAAGAGCTGTCACAGTACACAAAGAGTTGACAATAAATATCAGAGATCTGTCTCAAAATTCATCCTCAGAAGTGACTATAATATCTGATTTTCTGTTTTTAGCAAGTAAGTAGATAGAAATTTGTCTGTTTCACCCCAACCAGTTTTAATGGTCTGCTTGTCCTCATTTTGGTGGCAAGAATCCAAACTTGGTAAAAAATAACTTCTGTATTGCTTTAGTTGTCTCTAAGTTGTCTCTAAGTGATGGTTATGAGCTCCAGTAGTTATCTCTCAATTATCAAGCTCTTATCAGTTACAATCTCCATTTTTCAGCTTCAGGCCAAATCTACATTTAGGCTGAGTGCAAACACTCTAGGAATCCAGGGCAATGAAGAGTGGTGAGAATGATAGTAAAACCTTGATTCGGATTTGGAAAGTTCTTGTGTGTCTGAGTTTGAAGACTTGATCTGGGTAGGGGAATCTCAAGCTCTCCTGGATTAGATTCACCGTCCTGTGTCCCTGTGCAATTACTGAAGTGTAGTGGGAGTGCTCATCATTTCTACTTCCAGAGCTACAAACCACAAAGCCAGACATACTATATGAGGTTGGTCTGCTCACACTTGTCTGGCACCATCATTTCCTCTGGGAAAAAGGCAAAAGCAAATAGCAACTTGTCTGTTTGCATGTAGGCGTGAGCCTCCTGAGAACATATAATTTGGCACCGTGCACAAGTGAAGTTCAAACATCCTCAAGCTACGAGTTGTTGACAACTTCTCTCAGAATAGACATATAAACCACGTAAAGCAGTTGTGGTGCTGCCTTGTCTCAACATTGCCTTCAAAATCTATAGGGACCCCAAGTCACTAAGTCACCCTGACTGGGGAAATGTGTGTGCATCGAAGGGGTTTACTTAACCTTTGCAACATCCCGTTGGTCTGCAGACATCGGGACCCTAGGAGAGGTAAAGAACACTTCAGCTTCTGTGTGGACTGAAAGCTTGTGTATTGCTGCCCCACAGTGGCTGTGTTTACAAAAGGAATAATCCCCACAATATAGGCGATGATGAACATTTCAAATAGCAGCAGTTTCTCAGTCAGGTAATTAGCTGTGCAAAACGAGCATTGCATTTACACTGAGTCTCTGTTTTCTACTCCGAACCGGAATGCAGTTAAGCATAGCTGGTTGTGTCACACCTGTGCTACCAGTGATGGACCTGTCCCTCCCTTATAGGAAGTGGTATAGAAGTGCCAAGTATCACTGCTGTAATGAAATCAGAGGGAGGTAAATACACCGTAAAAATATTCCAATGCCTCTTGAGACTGAGAGTCAGCAAGTGAACCTTGGCTACAACACTGAAATTCTGAGAATTGTTAATAGAGGATTAAAGGGGTAGGCATCCTCTGGGCTATAGCAGGATTTAACAAATGCCTGTGAATGCAACATTCAATAGGACTCCAAGGCAAAGCTCGATTGTAACTTGGAATCTGCACAGAGGGAAAAGAGAGAGCAGTCCAGGATCATGTTACTCATCTGATTGCAAAGGGCTGTTTTCAGCGCTGCCCCCAGGGCTTTACCTGATCTATCCAAAGAGAAGATGTCTGCCCTTCCCACCCTGCAATCATTCATACATAAACAACTCTAAATACTTTTCTGACTGTTCTGCCAGTTTCAGCTCTTCTTGCTTATTCAGTGCCTGCACTCCTGCCAAAACAACAAACTGAGCTCGTGTGGGTTGTGGTTGGGGCAGAGGCAGGCAACAGCGGTCTGCACATTTCCTTTGTTTTTCACGTTTCTCTTTGGCCTTTCCTTGGGTAAAATCCAAGAGATGGATCATTGCTGGTTCCATCATGATGCAGAAGCAACAGACATCGCTTTTCAAACAATGACAGCTTTATGAAGTTTAACAGCCTCAGCCAAAATCTTGATGCTATCATCAGTCATGTCTTTCTTCTTCAGTCCCTGCAGGTGACTGCAGCTGGCAGCAGATCTTTAGACAGTCAGATTCTGTATGTTATCTCTGCTGGACCAAGCCTTTAAATAATTGGACAGGAAGATCTGGGAAACAGATAGGCTGTTCCAAGGCATAAATAACATGGTGCTGAGTGTTGTAGGAAGGTTTTATTTAATTTAGTTCAATTTGGTTCAAACGTGGTCATCTGGTTTGGCTTGCAGCCAAGATTTCTGTAGATATGTGCCCAGTTTCTCCTTAGACCACCGACTGTCGTATACAACTCACTTCTCACTGTGCCTCCATTCCTGAGCTCTTCAGTGAGAATAAAAATATGTTCTTGACTTAGAGGAAATGGAGATAAGGAATGATGGTAAGTAAGTTTGTGAGATTTTCTGATTTTCTCACAATAGAGATCCCTATAAATAACTGAAAAACAGGACAGAAATGGCAAGAGTAGTTGCTACTAACAGCAGATAAATGTGAAGAGCATTGCTGGTACCCTGCCATCAGATCACAATGTATAAGAGTTAAAACTATTCCTGTGATGAAAGCCAGACCATGCAAAGTAAAAACTATTTAAGTAGTCAAAGTTAAAGTGGAACTTAAGTTTTGGGCACTCTGTCCAACAAAGTCACTGTGATGGTTACTTAGACTAGTTAAAAGGAGGAAAGTTTTTCCTATGAGAGTGATGAAACACTGGTACAGGTTGACCAGAGAGGTGGTGGGCACACCATCCCTGAAAACATTCAAGGCCAGGTTGGAAGGACTCTGAGCAACCTGGTCTGGTTGGAGATGTCCCTACTCATTGCAGGGGGATTTGATTAGATTGCCTTTAAAGTCCCTCTCAACCTAAACCATTCTATGATTTTATGATTCTATCATTTGAAGAAGCTTAGTTCTTCACTTTGCTTATTGTCAGTTGTGATGATTACTCACAGCTTAATTTTAGGTCACAAAGTATTTTCGATAGTGATCGACTTCACCTTTTAATCTGTAGGTATTGGCCCAAGGCTATTTCTTTGCTTCCAACACACCAAAAATACTTAGCTAAATGAAAAAACCAGAAAACTCCAACCTCGACATAGGCCACACACTTTCCTGTTTGCCTTTTGTTATTCCCCCACCCTTTTCCACAAAGGGGCAATTTCAGCTACCTGGCCTTTTCTGGAATGCAATCTGGGAGGTGATTTCATTTTTACTGTGTAAAGAGGAATGGCACAATCCTAGCAGTGACAGCATCCTGCCAGCTAGTGCTGCCACCAGATTATCAGCAGTACCCATCAGCCTGAGGACTAGCAGTTCCCTAACAGCTATGGGTCAGGGGCAGCAAAGAAGCATTAAATGGTCTGACCTACAGCATTTTATGATATTTACTTGCTTCCCAGAGGTCTGGGAGGCTCTGGATTCCTTGGCGTCTGGTTGAGCCAGAGAGACAGATTAACTGAAGGACTTACTGTTTTGTCTTGGGTGAGGCCTTGTGGGCAGACAGCTGTTTTATTTTGTGTATTGCACTAAAGGTTCCTTTAAATCTGTGTGTTCTAAGGATGAGAGGATGGAAGTGAGAGGGTAAACTGTGAGATATATTTTTCTTTACACAGCAGTCTTCACTAGCCAATGTTGTTGGCAAAAGCAGGCAGAGGAGAGAACAATGCTGCCCTGTCATGCAAAGTTTAAGCCAGAAGGGTCCAATCCAATATGGTGCTAAGGGCCCAATTGTAAATTATCTCTTTGCCTGTCCCTAGCTGTTACATGTTGCTGTTGGAGCAATATAATATGCTGAACAGTTCTGAAAGTCAGGATCCAAAAGCCTAATGCTGTAGCTGGACCACAATTGCTATGTTTTTGGGTACACAGGGAGCTCTGCTGACTTCAATGGTTTCTCCATAGACAAAAGTGTTCACCTAGAATTAAATGCTGATCTGTTTGCAGATAATAGATCATGGGTGTCCTACGTGCTGTTCAGGAGAAAGCCTGAGCAAAACCAGGAGACACTGTGAGGTCAGTGATATTTGTGTAAACCACACAACATGGGCTTTCTCAGACCATCCTTTTATAATGCAATATTCTTGTAACACAGTTCTTACTCCCATCCACATTTGAAAACAGAAAAATTACTGCTCTCTGCAGTATAATCCTTCCTCAGGATTATTTCTTCTCTAAAATACTCTGAGCTTTTGCCAAAGCTTCCTCAGAACAGAAGGAAAAGACAGCTTTGCTTTCCCAGCTATGTACTTTTAAAACATTTTTGTCTGATTCTGTTAGGCTCCTAGAGAATGTTTCATGGATATGTAGCATATTATGCTATTACTGCAGTCTATCTATGTTAAGCCCTTTATCATTCCACAGCCCTTTGAAACAGAGAAGGCTTATAAGACCTGGTGCACAAATGATACAACAGTAGCACAGAACTTAACCCCTGTGAGATTTCTCTTGGGCAAAATTCCCACTCAGGAGGAGTCTGTTTCCTTCTCTGTTCTTGCCTCAGACCACTGATGTCACTGATGCTGAATGAACCATATGGGATCAGGTCCATGCTGGAGACAGAGGGCAAGGAGATATAACCTGACCTGCTGTGGCTCCCACTTATTTCCATAAAAACTGTGACCACATAGTAGTCTCAAAAGGTGGCTCTGAAATCATTTGGAGTAAGCATCCTCTAAGTGCTTGTAAGAAAACTGCCAGGGGACACATCAGTTATTTTGCTAGTTTGGGTTCTCCCTGACTGGAAGACAAGAGAATGTGGTACAATAGCAGGTACATCATCCAGTTTGGGATACCAAGGAAGGCACTTGTATGTCAGTCTTGACCTATATTTGTTTTCTTATACAATAATGAACAAAAAATAACTCACTTAATTATTAACTTATTAATAGGTTTATCAATTTTAACAATGTTGGCCTTCAGATTGTCATTAGGAAGCATTTTAGTTTAACACAGAGGTCTCAAAATTCTTCTTGCGGGTTCTTTGCACACCTATCTGTCTGTATTGATCAAATCTTTGACAGTTTCCTCATCAAGACATAGAAACTTTACTCTGTAATAGCATACTTGCATGAGTTGTACAGCCAGGTTAAAGTCCACACTGCTAAAAGAAACTCAGGTCTCAGGTTTCCAGATTTATATATAGATTTTTTCTGATGCAACAAAATGAAAAACAAAGTCATAAAGCATGTGGACGCAAACATGTGGGTGAACACACTTTAAACCCCAGGACAATGTAAACAGAAAAGTGTTTGCTGCATTCAGGTTTATGTCCTAGATTTACCCAGGTAGTTTCCAACTCTTTTTGGTTTTTCCTGTCAAGTTTCTGGATGCAATCAGATCAACCAACATCTCATTAATGTATTAAATGAGATAGATAACATTAGAGAGTCTCACCAGTATAAGATGAGATGTAATTGGGATTGTCAGCTTGAAAACTAGCATTGTAGTGGTGACCTTCAATCTCCAGCCCCTCCATTACTTCACGGCTTGTCAAGGAGACTTGAACTAAAATTTGCTGAGTGAATCTTGCTTTTCACCCCAGGAACTTGTGCTGTCTGCCTGTGGCTCAGGCCTTGCAACTTAGTGGTGGATCTCCCTCATGACTTGTGCAAATCCCACAAATGGTGTGTGGTAAATATTCCAGGAGTTTGCCATTTACCCACCAAGGAGTAGATCCATAATGCTGAAAGGAATGCTGTATTCATATGTCACCTGTGTAGAATCTGCTTGACCACTAGAGGAGACTTAGGGATAAGACAATATTTAAACACACAAGATTTTCAATAATGGAAAAAATTACAAAAATATACAAGTGGGTCACTAAGATTATGTTTGTCAATAAAGCCTCTAATTTAATCAAGCCCTCTAATTGCTACTCCAACATCTCATTCACTCAGAGACAGACAAACTGATTAGCTTCTGCTCTCTGTATGGTTCACCACTTGGTAAGTGGGGAAACAGCAAACAAATTGAATATGATTTTGTGCTTAGGAAATGAAGTGGCAAGGAACATGAAATGGCAAGGGTAAGAACTCACAGCAATCAAAATTTTTGTGGCATA